>NW_027103284.1:30689-243189 GCF_902728285.1 Clytia hemisphaerica
GGGTACATCTGTTTGTAGCAATTATGAAACTCATCTCTGTCATTTAAGGCACGCAAATCATCAATAAATCTACCTACAGAGTGGAAGTTATAGGCACTAGGCGAACTAGCAGAAATGAGACCTTTGACATACTCAGATTCAAAATGGTACAAAAACAGATTTGCCCAAAAAGGAGCAGTATCTATTCCCATGGGAATTCCAATGCACTGTTTAAGAATAAAATTGCCAACTTTGAAAAAGCAATTTTTTATCAGAAAGGACACACACTCAGACAGTGAAGTACTAGTAAAGAAACTATCATCCTTCCCTTTTGTAGTCCAGTATGCTGAAATATTTGAAAAACCATCCCAAAGCCGGAGACCAAAACAAATTATCTTCCAAGATTATGGCGCCCTTTTGGATCTATTGTTAAGGCCATCTAAAATGGTGGAAAGAGTTGCGGAAAGACAAAGGCGCCCGCTGCTTTGAGGGTGGCAACGCCAAAACGCCCAATATGATCTTCCAACAGAAGCCGAGTTAATTGTCGCGCGAGTTACATCATGCACTCCACCGCAGCGCACAACGAAGCGTGTTTCAATGAATATCATTAATTATAAGAATATCTTATGTGCTTACCTTCAGTAAACTTTGAGTGCTTCATTGAAAATGAAGAAGGTAAGAAGATAAAAAATGCGCTGGATAATTTTCATTGTAACAGTTTGGTCAATCATTGCTGAAAGTTTGAAAAAGTTTTTCCGACACAAAAAAAATCTCGGCCAATCAAAAGCACAGTGTGCTTATACTTACTATGTTTGCTACATCGTCTAGGCTAAAAAAAATGCGAAAAGACACGAACGCCATTTTTTAATGAGTGATGTTATGATTTTTTTGATTGCGGCCGCGTACAGGAACTCGCCAAATGTTCCTAACTGATTATGTACATAATGAATAAATGAGTTTCTGATTGTATAGGATGATATTCAGAGACATCCACTCGATGATAATGTTAAGTACTAATGTTCTTCTTCCCTGGTTTAACATACTATGATATAATAAATCGTATACAAGATGGTAGCCTAGCTATGCTATATATACACTGATGACCTATGGTTTGTTTTCAATTCGGATTGGGGGCTTTTTACCCCTGGTACAGGATTCCCTGCTTGATTTGGCAAACAGTTCCAAACGAGACACCAGAATGGGGCTAGACTACAATTTCAAGATGAACCAACTATAGAGATTTCAGAGAGATTTTCAGTACAAATTCTAGTTTTGGATACTTTAATGCATCACATTAATCAATTTTCTAATGGAATATTTTTTTCTTGAGGAGTCTGAATAAAATAGTTTTGCGCGTTTTCTCTAAATTTTCATTTGGAATGGCAAAAGGCTATTATTATCAATCTGCTTGAAATTATTTAAGTCACCTTTTGGCAGCAATAAATTTGACATAATAAGAATCAAAATTATATAGATTTTTGTATAATTTATAATTTTTTGTGTAAAGTTCAAAAAGTTCTTAAAACAAGTAATACTTTAATGGACCTACTTATTTATAAAACGAATAATTAGAATTTAATGGGAGTAATGTATAATTTTGGGCATTGCCATTTTACATCATTGTGCGAAAAATCATGAAAATCTGTTGAGTATAAGTTGAAAAAATGAAGGAAACCGTTTTACGCCGGTTTTCGCCTGTTCCGGCAATTTCTAAGGAGTTCCGGATTCAAAGGATGATTTTTTTGGAAATCAAACAATGCTAAGTTTTGGGCATCATCATAAAGAACATTTTTCTGTAAAAGAAACAATTAAATAAGTTGAAAAAATGTGACAGAAATGTAAAAAAAACGACGATTTCCGGCACATTTCCGGTTCTACAGACCGGAAAAAAATTTTTTTCGACAAACAGTTTTCGACACCTTTGCGGCAGTACTAATGTGCATCTATGTGCAAAAAATCGCAAAAAACTAATGAGAAAATCTCCAGAAAATCTCAAAAAACCGCTTTTTTCGGGACATTTCCGGTTCTAGCGGCCGGAAAAATTTCTTTTTCGAAAATTGGGCTCTGTCACATTTTGGGCATTGCCATTTTACATCATTGTGCAAAAATCATGAAAATCTGTGGAGTATAAGTTGAAAAAATGAAGGAAAACCGTTTTTACGCCGGTTTTCGGCTGTTCCGGCGATTTTTTAAGGAGTTCCCGGATTCAAAGGATGATTTTTTGGAAATCAAACGATGTAAGTTTTGGGCATCTCATAAAGAACATTTTTCTGTAAAGAACAATTAATAAGTTTTGAAAAAACGTGACGGAAATGTGAAAAAAACGACGATTTCCGGCACATTTCCGGTTCTACAGACCGGAAAAAATTTTTTTCGGCAAACGGTTTTCGACACCTTTTCGGCAGTACTAATGTGCATCTATGTGCAAAAAACTAATGATAAAATCTCGAGAAAATCTCAAAAAACCGCTTTTTTCGGGATATTTCCGGTTCTACCGGCCGGAAAAATTTTTTTTTCGAAAATCGGGCTCCGTCACATTCGAGGGTTTATAGTAATGCACCTTTGTGCAAAAAATCAGAAAAATTGAATGAGCCAATCTCGAGAAAAGTTGGTAACTAACGAACGAACGAACTAACTAACGAACACGGGTTAATTTATAGGACCTCCACCCCACCGGGGTAGGTCCAAAAATTAATGATAGTTATGATTTTTGTCATTGATATAATGAATTGCCATTGTTTTACACCTCCTTTCTCTTTCTTTCATTTTTCCATATTTTAGAGGCCACTCTTTTTTTGGTTCTTAAAACACTTTGACCCAAAGAACTATCTTAGTTTTACCAGCTTCATTTTGTGTTTAAATGAAATGAATTTTAATTCTCTATCTCTGGTTCATGGTACATTGGGCATAAAAAGGTGTCTGTTTTAGCCAATCTAGAGGGTCGAAATTGAAAGATTTTCTGCCCCGTCGGATAAGATAAGATAAAAACAGTGAATAAAAACCTAAGAACGATTAGCTCATAAATATTAAGCTTTCAAAGCCGTTCATCACAAAGATGAACACCAATATCTAGCATCAGGTGTGAACATGAGTAAGCATGCCCTGCTTCTTAAGTCACCCGTCATCTCACCAAAAGAGAAAAAAGTTTTGATCGAGCACAATCTAGAAGAGATTAGGAAAGAAAGACGCATTATCGAAAAGTTGGCCTAAAGCCCGGTTCGGCGTGCCGTATCCGAGTGGCCGCACGAGTGACACAGGAAAAAATCATCAAATCACACGCGTGTGAAATTCAATACCTTAAAGGAAGAAATTTTGGCGGATTTGACTGAAATCCGCCAAATTAAGTTCCCGCCAAAATTTCTTTTTTCCGCCATCCGCCAAATTAAATTCCCGCCAAATTAAACATTTTGAAAAAATATGATCTCTTTTAAAGTGTTTTTGCTATTTTTTTGCTGTTTTGACGCCATCTTAAGGTTAAATTTTTAAGCGACCGCCAAATTAAATTCCCGCCAAATTTAGTTTTTTCGTCCATCCGCCAAATTAAATTCCCCCTGAAAAAACTTTTTTGGTCATCCGCTAAATTAAATTCCCGCCAAAATTTCTTCCTTTAAGGTAATCACAAATTGTGAAATTGCTATTTCCCACGCGTGTGAATTTGCAAACTTTCACACAAGTGGGAAATACTAGAAACTCAAACGTGTTTTTTGCTATTTCCCAAATGAAAATAGAAAATAGAAAAGAAGGTTTTGCAAAATATGAACCGTTTTTCGTAAAACGTAGTGAAAAGTAAAAGTAAAAGATAAACATGTAAGTACAAACAATTATAGTCAGAAAATCTGCCGTATACTATCTTCGCTTTCTGATTTGAATGATGGCGCTGCGATAGGACGTCAGAGGGAACCCCTCGACAGTTTTATGTCGACGCATGCGTCAACTTTTGAAAATAATTCAAATTTGCGCAATATCCGTGGTTGTTTATTAAAAAAAGAAATGGCCGTGTTGTTCTCAAAGTTAGTAGCAAATTTAGCAGTGAAGGAATTATGGAAAACTTAAAGAAGAAAATCATCAGAAATCATGTCGAGAAGATAATGGAAGTCTTTCCTTTTACCATTAAGGAAAAGCAATTCGATGATGTTGCTAATATTGTACGTGGTAAAGACACTTTGTGTGTATTACCAACATCATTTGGAAAGAGTTTGATTTATCAAATGCTTCCTGTTCTGGCTAAAAACCTAGGCTTGGCACCTTCCCCTTTGGTGATTGTGGTTTCACCCCTGATTGCATTGATCAAGGACCAGATTCATGAGGCTAACAGCTCACCACTTGGTTTAAAAGCTTGTGCTGTCCAAGAAGACATGAAGGGCTTCAGCATGATTTTTGGTACTCCAGACGAGACGTGGCTTAAAAACAGTACAGCTCAAAAATTTCACAAATCAGCTTTCACAAAGTTTCCTGGTATGTGCTATATGCTATTTTAAGATTACAATGTCGCTTTGTGTTTTGTTTTTACATTACATTGCAGTTAGACAAGACCGACTCTCTCTTCTTGGCTGGTTTTACTTTTTTACCAGTCCAAAAACTTCTCAGGGAAATCTACCTAGACGTAGACAGGAGGGTTTCATTGTACATTTATCAGATTTACTGTAGGATAATCAAAAGAAGTACTGCAGATATTAATTTTTGGATGCAGCTACTACTAAACAATGAACACAATAAACTCATTGAAATAAAATTATATTTCATATTTTTCATGGGAGAAGCATCGAAAACAGAAGCTGCATTTCATGAATCCATTGCTCGTATATCAGAGTTACGATCAATCTGCAGATCAAACTTGCCAGTCTTAGCCACAAGCGCAACTGTCAATGCTGACCTGACAGAGCTCATCATGAACAGTGTAGAACTCTCCAAAAATGTCAAAGTCATTGCTGCCTGTAGTGACAGGTCAAACATTAAATTGAACATCATAAACATAAAAGAAAAGGACAATTATTCCTCTTTAAAATGGCTGATTGGGCTTGAAAGTAATTTTAAAGTATTAATATACTGTAGATCTATGGAGATGTGTGGTCGCCTGTATAGTGTGCTGTTATCATTCTTTGTTGAACATTATGAAAACCCAGAAAGTATTGTGGCAATGTTTCATGCTTACACCCCTGATTCGTGTAAGGAGAAGGTATTGCAATCACTTCGAATTGATAACTCTATAATGAGAATCATCATTTGTACCAGTGCCCTTGAATGCGGAGTGAATGTGAAAAATGTTTGTAATGTTATTCATTATGGGCCATCATATGACGTTGTAGATTATTGCCAACAGATTGGGAGGGCTGGTAGAAACACCAATGATCAATGTTACGCTGTTATGTATTTGTATTCTAATGCAAAAAGAAATATTACACAAAAACTCAAAACTTACATTTCCTGTAAGTCATGTCTGAGAACAGAATTATACACCCAATTCAATGAAAATGGTGATATTATTCCGCCGTTTGAACCCAAGCATAATTGTTGTACAATATGTTCTGTCAATTGTGATTGTGGTAGGGGGGACAGTGAAAATTTTAAATTGGTTCTGGCCAAATGAGACCAAGTTTTTCTGAAAGCCCTTCTCGTTAGAAAAAAAAATGAGGGGTCACCCAACTTCATAGCTCAAGCGGTTCTCGAGATATGCTCGTTCAAAGTTGCTTAAAATATGCCTTTTTTGGTACAATTTGGAAATAAATCCACAACCTTTTTCAAGCAAGACCTCAAATCCAGAACGGCACCAAAAGATGCAAAAAACTGCTTTTAACGAATTGAATTCTAAGACAAAAATGATTATAACTTTCCATCCAATAAAGCTTTTGACTTGAAATTTTCAGGAGCTCCTCAGCAATTTCATCCAGTTTTATTCCATTGAAATCAATACCAATTAAGAAATATTTAAAATGCATAAATTAAGAAATAATTAGTTAAATTATGCAAAAAATTGATGCCAAAAATCAGAAAAATGGCTATAACTCAAGTTCAGATGACCGTTTTTCGCTCAAACTTTCAGAGATGCTTCACATAACTGAAAGACATCTGACAAACCCATTTTCATATATAAATTCATCCTTAATTTATGCAAAACGACATTTTGAGAGATAATTTATGCAAGAAAAAGAAAAGGCTGTAATTCCAGTTCTGCTAACCTTTTTTCGCTCAAATTTTCAGAAATGCTTCACATAACTGAAAGACATCTTACAAAAACGTTTTCATATATAAATTCATACTTAATTTATGCAAAACGACATTCTGGGAGATAATTTATGCAAGACAAAAAGAAAAGGCCGTAATTCCAGTTCTGGTAACCGTTTTTCACTCAAATTTTCAGAGATGCTTCACATAACTGAAAGACATCGCACAAAAACATTTTTATATATAAATCCATCCTTAATTTATGCGAAACGATATTCTGGGAGATAATTTATGCAAGACAAAAAGAAAAAGCTGTAATTCCAGTTCTGGTCACCGTTTTTCACTCAATTTCCAGAGATGCTTCACATAACTGAAAGACATTTCACATAAACATTTTCATGTACAAATTCATCTTTAATTTATGCAAAACGACATTCTGAGAGATAATTTATGCGAGAAATAAGGAAAAAACTGTAACTCCTGTCCTGGTGACCGTTTTTCGCTCAAATTTTCAGGGATGCTTCACATAACTGAAAGACATCTCACAAAAACATTTTTCATGTACAAATTCATCTTTAATTTATGCCAAACGGCATTCTGAGAGATAATTTATGCGAGAAAAAAGAAAAAAACTGTAACTCTTGTTCCCGTGACCGTTTTTCGCTCAAATTTTCAGGAATGCTACACTACAGTGAAAGACATCTTATCATGGCAAGCAAAGGTTGTACAAATTCATAAATAAAATTGTTTTACAATAAATGCATACCATTCGTTGTCATCGATACCAGTTACAAAGTCAACAAAAATAACCAAATTACATTCCAGGATTTGAATATGTATCCAAACAAATCTACCAATTTCAGTTACTGTTTTTTATATAGTTTGTTTTCTAAAAGCAAAATAAAATGTGTATAATACATATGTTGTACATTGCGAAAGAAAAGGATTAGAATGAATAGTTTTAGATATTTCTGTTCGAAAAATATAAAAACATCTCAGAGTATACAGAAAGACAAATCACTTTCCATTCTTAGAAAAACAAAGGGTCAGAACAAATAATTTTAGATACTTCTGTTCGAAAAAGATAACCACTCAAGAATTAAGAAAATTTAGCTTTGATTCAACTGCTTGTTTAATTTCTTTATCTTACAGAAGCATGAAAAGAAACAATGTTTATTTATGGTTGTTTGTAATATTCTTTTAGATTTAAAGAACAATTTATAAAAGATTATAAAAAAGAAATTATTTATCGTCCCCAATTGGTTGTTGAGCAAGCCAACAACCAAATTAAGGATGTCCAAATTTGGTTGATTGTTGTAGGGGTGGGGGTGACGGACACATCCACCTCGCCCTCGCCCACTTCCTCTGTTGTGGTTGATCATCATGCACTGGTATATCTTCATAAATTATATCAACCACTGGCACATATTCATCTGCTTCAAGGAATGGCGTATCTTCAACAATTACTTCAGGTAATGGCTCATCTTGGTTCTCACCTTGATACTCTACAAATTCAGCTGTGACTCCTTCATCCTCAATACCCTGAATGAAACTAAACTGTATAATCAATAATACTGTAAAAGCTGCTACTACTAATAACATTGTAATGGTTTTATCTGAGTGAATATAACTACATAAATAACCCTTTGATACCTACGTTTGCCACGGTAGATGCCGGCGAGAGTGACTCTGTCGAGGACATCTTTTCTAGATGGTTTTCTTTTAGTTAAAGCTGAAAAATACAGAAGGTATGATTTAAAGAATTGTTGTAACTACCATGGCTAGGCCTAAAAAAAGAGTCATTTTTCAATTGGATAGTTAAATGGCAAGTTTGAGGAACTGCCCCACCTCGCAGCCCTCTAGTCCATCACTCCTTTTTTAAGTTGATGGTCCTGTATCATGGAACACAATGGATTAAAGGACTCAGAGATTTCAGAATATAGATGATTTATGAATATGAAAGCTTGTTAGCTTGTGTTGTATTCAAAATAATGTATATTGTCAAAAAGTGAGTCTTTTTTGTCTCCTTTGAACAGATCATTGATTAATCATTAAAGTGACAACAGTTTTTTATTGACAACAGTGTAACAGTAACTATAGGTGAAAGCTGTCCCTCAGAAAATTTTGCATGTAAGGTATCGCATAATTCAGTAAAGAACCTTTTTTAGGTATTGAATGAGTGCGAGAGTCGCCCCTCCACGCGACCTCAAGTCCACCACACCAGCTGATATTGATGGTCCTATAGTTTTGGTTTTGATCAGTAAGGATTCAATGAGTTTAGAACTTAAAGGGTTTCACACATAATCAACAATAAGTTTGGAATTTTAAAACAAATCTCTCTTTATATCATTCAAACGTTGGAGAAATCAACATTTTGGGGGAGTACCTTTTAATCATGCAAATCTCACTCAGATGTATACAATTGCAGGCTTTCCATTTGAGAAGCCTTTTCTGCAATAATTATTTCATTTATCACAGGTGACTTGTCAAGTTTAAGGTACATTTTGAATCATTGACAATGTGACTATCTCCTTGTAAGTATGTCAGATAAGAGAGGATCTATTTAGAATATAAAATAATTTATTAGCTTTAACTATTCCAGTAAATAAAATGATTATGGGTGTGACAACCCCAATTGAAAATTCATTCTTCTAACCCTACTACACATTCTAGAAACCTTACACGCCCATTCAAATGTAATTCTATCAAAGGCTCAAGAAAATATTCTTTCTCTGTGATTTCATCTTCACTCCCCTCGTTCAACTCGAAATAGACATAGAAATCAGGGTTTTCAGGGTCTTTACTTTCCTGATCGACATCTGCGACTTCACCTTCCCACCATTTATCAATGCTGTCTTCCTCATAGAGGACTTCTATTTTGGAATCGATTAAATCTGATGTAACAATATTTATGAGAGTCAAGTCACCACTTAAAAAATCTTCATGGAGGTTAGCAGTACATGTATCATTTCCTTCTGAGTCAGAATGATGATATTGACTGAGAAATTTTGGGTTTTTGACACCCTTATGCCACCCAAGTTCTCCATCTCTTTCAGTGTTATGACTAACAAGTTTTCCAATCAAATCAGAAGCAACGGAAATTATTGGTGATTGCGATTCAGAACTTTTAGCAACTTTTTGCTTCTTAGAGACGTTCTTTTTATGATTTGTTGCAACTCTTTTTTTACTTTTGGGTTGAATTTTGGCACTTGCTTTTTGCTTTCCCTGTTTTTTATTTTTTTCCCCATTTACAAGTATCTCTTCTTTTCTTTGTTTGACAATTTCATTAGACAAAATTACTGGCTCTGAAAAGTGAAGATTAACAGATTCGGGTTCTTCTTCAGTATTTTCGACTTCCTTTTCTTCAATAATTTTCAAAAGGTTATTTGTAAGTTCCTCTATGCTTTTGTTTTTTCCTTGTGATGTAAGAAAGAAAAGAGATTTATCACATATTGTATTCATTTGGAGAACAGTTTTGCGAAAGTCTAATTGGACCTTTAATGCTTCTCTTTTGCTCTTAACAGTTTCAAGTTTACTTAGCTCCTCTTCAATGGTTTTTTTGTCAGTCCACAATCCATTACATTTCTCTTGAATTTGAATAGTCAATTGCTCCTTTAATGATGCTAAGTTTTCAGCTTTTCTTTGTTTTTCAAGTGGTGCTTGTTTAGATTTTTCTACTTTTTCATTGTGAATCTGTTGCTTTCTCTGAAAGTAGAGCTTTTTTTGTTCTTTTACACTTGTTCTAGCTCTTTCCATAACTACTTCAAGATCAGATTTAGACAGACCATCCATCCAGGCTTTTGTTTTATTTAAATTGAACATGATGATCCCTTCATAAACCATGTCTAGCGCTTTAGGTTTAGCAAGCTTAAGCCAATCAAGCATACCAAATGTTCTTTCATTCAAAGCATTTGATGTTGGCACAGCTGCAGCTTCTTTGCAACCTTCCTCTGAAGGATTATCATACTTACATCCGACTAAATGGTATTCTAACATCCTTTTCGAGACCACAGTGAAACTGGCAAATATCATTTCAAGCAAAGGTTTTGTCATGGCCTCATCGTGTTCAAATTGAGAAGTCAAAGATTCGAAAATGACGTGATTTGGAAAAAGAAAATCAGAACAGAATAGGAATTCAGATGAATCAACACTCCACTTTTCGAATTTCTTAAGCATTATTTGATAGTTCTTTGACATTTTCAAGGCAGTTTTTGATTCCGCCATCTGTCTCCAAAAGGGGCCTGTTACCTTTTTGTGTATTAGACCAAGAGCTCTACAGCCCACCTTGTATGCAAGAACTTTCAAGTCATAATAAACAGCAGTTAAGAGCTTATTCTCATTATAAAAATCGTCGAAAAAAGCTTCTAGCAACGAATGTAGATAGAAAACCCCAGCACCATTTAGGAACAATATATTAAATCTATTCCCTAAAAATGGGTAAAGTGGAATTTCATTCATATTATGCTCGCTTAGTAAAAAGGTAGAAAACTGTACCATGCAACCACTTTTATCACAACCCCTTTCTTGGACAGATTTGCACACTGTCCTAATAGTGCGGGTGCAACCTGATTCTCAATTTGAATATCCACCATGAGCAAGGGACCCTATTCTTTTTGTCTTTATCATAAAGTAAACCCTCCCTAACTTTCAAAGTGGCCTCAGCTTGATCTGCTAGTCCGACAAGATAATGGAGTCCGCAAAAGAATTCATTTATATTCTTCAACTTTGACTTTTCTTTATCTGATAGATTTTCCCATCCTTCTATAATTTGTGGTAAAACAGAGGCTCTATATTCCTTGAAGATGTGATTAAATTTTTTTTGAGTGCTGCAGCGGTCACTCATGAGATATTTTATTGAGTCAAAGACTTTGTTGCTGAAAGATTTGTCCGAGGACTTTTTAGATAAATCATCAATGATATTTTGTAAGACTTTTAATTGCATTTCAGCATCGCCTGAGCTCGTCTCTCTAAGGCCAGCATTGAGAGTTTCACCAGTTTTAGTTGTAATGTCGTATGATAAATATGAGCGACCTTTTTCTGAAGTGCCATCACTATGCAGGGTAATTAGATCAGAAAAGTTTGTTGCAGAATCACTTTCAGAAATTTTTTCCCCAAATAAAGCATGAACTAAACGTTGTTGTGCAAGATTCCTGGCCTCAAGAAGCATTCCCTTAGCAAAAGTCTCCCCCGGTAGTACAGGAGCATCGCGCTTGGCAATATTTTTAAGTACTGTTCTAATAACCTCCTTTACTTTGGATGTACCCACACCCATGCATAGGAGGTCTTCATAAACAGCGCAGATGTCAGCATTGTAACGCCCTTTATGAAAAACTTTTATTTCATTATTTTTCATCAAATCTTCCAGCTCTTCCTCTGCAGTAAGTTTTTCATTTTCTAAAATTTTTACATGATCTTTCAAAATTTTAATTTCAGCTTTGAGATTTTTAGTATGGGATTGAAAGCCATTTTCATTGGTTTCACCAATTTTTTTTCAAAATTTACTACCTTTTTTTTCAAATCATAGCCCCTCCTCCTATATTTGGTAGATTTGACTAGGGCCTTATCTAGTTTTGTATTCAATTTTTGAATGTATTTTTCATTTTCAGAAGTGCTTTCTGCAATAGAAGACTGAAGGGAACTTATCATTTCATTTTTTTCATACAGCTTCTCATTTGTCTCAATCACTTTATCCTTTTGAAGCTTTTTGACATTACGTGTCGACAAGTGTCCCAACTTTGATAATGCTTTACTCAAATCAGAGGAGGTTTTCTCACTTTCTATCTGAAGGCATTTAAGTTCATTCAAATACTTCATCTTATCTTTACTCTCTTCCTTTAAGGCCTCAAAAAGTATTTGGATTGAAAAACTTTGGATTCCAGATCACTATTTTCTTCTAACAACAATGATATTGTTTTATCAAATTCTTCAGGGTCCAAAGTTTCATTTCTGGTTTTACTTAGATTTTTGCTGCTCACGGGATTATCATTTGAAACTGTTGGGTTTATACTTGAGGGAACAGGAAAGGAAAATGCCTTATTTAAAAAGGTGCTTAAATTGTTAACACGTAAACTTTTTTTATCTTCACTTAAATTTTTTTGAATCTCTCAAAATGATGGACACACTCAGGAAATA
Source organism: Clytia hemisphaerica (assembly GCF_902728285.1). NCBI lineage: Eukaryota > Metazoa > Cnidaria > Hydrozoa > Leptothecata > Clytiidae > Clytia > Clytia hemisphaerica. Next base: position 42,963 of record NW_027103284.1, read on the forward strand.
AGGGAATCATACATTGATGAAATTTGCTCCAACTTGGAGTGAAATGACCCAAAAAATAGGACTTCAACTCTAAAACAATCCCATTTGTGACAACAACTGACTTGTCAACTTTCGTAATTTCAGCGATGGCATTTTTTAGGCAATCCCTACCATTCCCATCAATTTGATCAGAAGTCAACCCAATAGCACTACACATGGGACCAATTTCTAAAGATGACGATAAACTAACGTCACAATCATAGAAATCTGTTATGTAATTTTCAAGACAGTCTTCGTTTTTCGAAATAAACTTCATCATCTTTCTTTGAAAATTTGAGGGTTTTTTAATAATCAACAAAACATCTTTATAAAATAACAAACTAAGGATTGGGACGAGATTTCCAGGAACAGAGAGTGAATTTTCATCAAGGAAAGACAAAATTTCTGAAAAAATTTTATAACTCACCTTACTATTTTTATTCCAAGATTCCGGAAGTTGTTTTTCATACACTATATCTTGGAGATCCTTTTTCGAGAAAAAGTTGTTTACATTTGTGGCCGCCATTTTAGGAAGTTATAAACCAATCAGAAATTGGAAAAAGTCAATCTTTACCTAATGTTTAATCCGAAAAGAAAAAAATATGTCCGACGAAAAAATCACTTACCAACCACTACAAAACTCTAATTTACCAATGAGCTATTTGAAATCAATAAAAAATAACTTTACAGTGTTAAAGAGGAAGCTTTGGGCTTTCTTTTGATACCCGGCCTCTACACTGAGACCATGAGATTGATATGATAAAATCGGAAATAGTTTTTCAACTTGGAATTACTTCAAGATGTCAGCGATTCACTGTGGAGGCCATAGCTCAAAAGAAGGACAAAAGCTTCTTTCTTCTTTTACAAGCAAAAAAACCGCAAGTCACGGGACCGAACAGCTCAACGGTAATCTTAACAAAGGTAAAGGTGATTGTTTCGAACATCCGGTGCCGTATTTTTTTTGTAAACAAATATTGCAGCCGAGCGTCAAAAATCACTCGAAGCGAAAAAACGAAGAGGGCGAAGGACTTCTGGTTTTTTGCAGTGTAAAGCTGAGTTAATTCTCTTGAGATTGAAAAAAAATTGTAAGTTTTATTCTGTCTCTGTCATTGAGATATTGTTTTCTGAACTTTTTTTTTAACCTTTTTTTCTTCCGCGCGGTTTTTGTCGCGCTCGAATTTTCCGACTTCCGTCATCCCTAATTGTGGTCCAATCAGGGCGTACGAGGTATTGAATTTTTTTGATTAATTACAAATTGATAAATTTAGAGTTTAAAACAGAGATTCCTAATTTCAATAAAAATTTGTCTGACGGTCAGCAAGGATGGAAAATACTCACTCAGGTATTGTGACCCCCCTTGAACCCAACGACATCAATAAAAATATCGAAAAACTATTAGAAACACTAATTGGTGATGGGGAGACAATTGAAAATGTTGTACGTCTTCGAAGAGTTGGGGTTGCAGAATTGAGCAACAATAAGCGTGATCTTGTGCCTGAACGGAAAACTTGTTTGGTTTTTTTGCAATGGCCTTTCCAACAATATTCATTAATGGTTCAGCTGATATCACCATTCCTCAGTTGACATCTCCAGATTATCAAGAGTGGGTTGATCATATTTACCATTGTGGTGACAATCGTGTGAGCTCTCATCCAACCCTACGTTTTTTACTCCTCAATCTTGGTATGCGAGAAAGGGCTTTAAATCAAGATTCATTTATTGTGGCCCAACAATTACATGATGCACATCTTTCCGTTGAAGAATTGCGTGAAAATTTAGAGAATGGAGACCAGTCAGTTCCAAGGAAGTTAATCAGTGTCGGGGCTAAGTTTGCCAACAGTGACCCATATTGGAGGGACCGTAAAATAGAACTGGATAATCTTGTTTTGTTTAGAAAGATTGAATGTGGAGATCTGCCTGCTTACTTTGACACCAACTCAATGGCTGAACATCATTGGGATCCCCTCAAACAGTTACTTGCAAAGTATGAGTTTGTTGTAAAAAATGTAACGTTTGAATCTGTTAAGGAGAAAATTGAAAATGATTTTTCATACCACAGAAGATAATCCCTCGTAAGGGTCGGTTAATGATGATAGTTGGTTAATGATGGTGATATCACATGACCTTCTGAAACCCCCGGGGGGGGGCACTCAAGGTAAATGACCTACCAGACGTTCGGCCCTTAAGGGTAGGTTTTTCATAGTTCAGCTAGTGCACTGTAAGGGTATGAAATGACAAGACTGCACTGAACTGCACTGTAAGGGTAGGAAATTTTGGTAAAAGGCCAATTTTTTGGTAAAATTATCACAAAATTGGTCAATTTTGGAGGAAAAATTCCACATTTTCTTGGAAAATTGCAAAAATTTTCGCCCTTACGGGCGAGAAATTTTGAAAAAGTGCACTGTAAGGGTATGATTTTTCATGGAAATTCACTGCACTGTAAGGGTCCGATTTTAGAAGCCTAATTTTGGGCCGAACGTATGGTCGATTTCAGATCGAGTGCCCCCCCCGGGCTGAAACCATAACCCTTACTTGATTGATTCAACTTAAATGTTATTTAAGTTTCTGTGGTCAATTTATTCGTTTTTGATTCTTTTAAATTGCTTTAACCGTTTTATCTTTTGTTTTAGTAATAGTATTAATTAAACCAAAAGAAAAATGGCTGGTTTTTTTACCAAAAAAATACGTCTGATGGATGTGAGCACCCAGACGGAGAACGTATACGGTCTTCAGCCCCTGGAGGCAAAGATCGACCAGCTTCAGTCCAAAATAAGCTCCACATTTTCCAGGTTGTCTTTTAATAACGGGCAAAAATCATAAATTCCTAAAAGTCTGCCATGATGGATGGATCTATTGACTTGGGAATTGGTTATCTTTTTAAGATCAAAGCCTTATATTGGAAAAAGAATGATTTTATTATGACTTTGGAGCAATTAATATCATTTCATCTTTCAGTAACAACTGTCGTCATCAAGATCGACGAACAAACGGACACGCTAGAGGCAATAGAAAGGCAGCAGCGGGAAAAAATTAATGGTGAGCTCTTTTTGTTGCATATACCTCCTCTTTAAGCATTCTTAAAACCAGTACTGGTCTGGTTTTGGTTTTCAAGATACCTTAAGAAGGTTAAACCCGCATTTAGGGGCCATTTACCTCTCGGTAACTAATACACGTCTCCTATTATAACTCATCCCCTGCTATCACTTTATGAAAATATATTCCGTAAGCTGATAATACTGGAGGTACCGCTTCACTCCATAATAGCTTCTATAAGAGTTATAAGAGTATCAAGGTGAAATTCGGCCAAACTGTAAGAACACCTTAAGAATACCTCCAGGGGATGGATGAGTTTCACAGATTTTGATTAAACTGCAACAATAACAACTATGTTAATTTTTTCGTTTCTCTTTTATAGAGGATGTGTACGCACGCCGTCACCACCCATATCACCGACATGCACGCTATTTACTTATTTACTTATTTACTTATTTATTTATTTCGTTATATCATTCAATAATAGAGACGATTTTTTATTTTTCCGATACTCAGAGTTTTGTGCTGTTAAGCAGTCTTCAGTCAAATATTTTTTTTCGAATATTGAAAATTCAATATTTTACTCAAAAGCAATTTTATTTTTTCAGTTGCGTAGATACATCAAATAATTCTAACTTCCTCCAAAGTTACTGAAAAAAAATTAAGTTCTCAAAATTTATCGGAACCTTGCATTTTCCGGAAATTAAGGAGCAAATTTTTTTAAAGTTGAAAAATACAAATAATAGTTTGTAAATAATTTTTAGTACATAGTAAATAATGTTGATATATGAATTTTTATATACTGTTAATATATGAATTGTTAAATAAAAGTATTTGTTATTATAAACCTGTTAATAAAGCTGATAAATGAAACCATTTTTTGCGGTCATTATTAGAAACTTGTTATCCTCGTTATGCCCAAAAAACTCTTGCCTAAGGTCCCAGGTCCCAGCTCTTCCATCTTATTTTTGATCATCTGCCATCCAACATAAAAACGTTCTGATGGCTGAAAAGCTCAAGGTTATTTTTCAAAAACTCTAATCAATTTATTTCTTTTGTAGGGTAATATTTTTTATTTTTTATTTAAGTCTCTTTCATCACCAAAAACTTGGTATATAATAGCTAAATATCTCCTAGGTCTATAAACTAAAAAAAAATTACAACTCAGTACCACTGTTGATATTAGGATGAGAGAGATGCAAAAAGAACAAGGCTAGAGTGTCTGCTTTGCCCTGGAGGGAAGACCGCGGCATTTCACCGAGGGGCCTATCCGAGGTGTACACCAGCGGTCTTTCCTCCTAGAGCCTATAGCCGACCCTCAAAAGGCCGGGTGGCCATTGACGCGAGGTCCAAAATGCAAGCTGAGCGAGGGAATCGTCATAACAGAAAAAGAGAAAGAAAAAAGACTCAGAGCGCAAAGGTAGAATGGAGATTCCCTGGCATATGTAAACAAAGTAAAATATCAATCTAAATAAGATACCGTAATGGATAAAAAATGTTCAATGTTATGTACAGTTCAAAAAGTTTTTCTGTTTTCGGTAATATATATATAATATATATATATAATATTTCTCCATATATAATGAGATGTGGCGAGTGCAAAGGTCAGTCGAGATTAGAGATTAGAGGTTGTGAGGCTACACAGACACCGGAAAAAAGTAATCGAGGCTAGGGATCTTCCGCGAGGGAATCCCCGATAAATCAAAATAAACTCAAAAACCCAAAAACGTAAACAAAATGCTCAGTTGATCAGTTTTAAAAGTTGGATGGAAAAACGTTGGTTGAGCCAAAAATTGAGAATTAGAATTACTTAGACTGGGTTGTACTCTCACAAGGTGTTGAATATAGTGACTAGATTTATATACTGTAAGTTTTATAAAAAAGAAATCTATGTTTTTGCAGGTATGTTTGCTTCTAGATGTTGTCTGAACTTGATTCTGTTGTCATAAATATGCCAGTTGTTTAGATAGTTCTGAAGGAGTTGTTGATTAGCAGCCTCCAGAGTTGATAAGGGAGATAATTTTTGGAATTTTCGATTTATAATGAGGTTGAATATATCCACGTTCTCTTGGAGACATAGGTCAAAGATGTCTTGTATTATTGAGAATGTGCGGTCTTCGTTTGAGCTGGTGAGAAGGTTGATAAGATATGTCGAGGTAGTTGGGTTTCTCATTAAAAGTTGAATCAAGTTCATTTTTCTGTTCTTCAAGTCATGTGCAACAGAGTGTAAATTGAACAGTTTATTAATATCATTGCTGCAGTGTTTTGATAGCCCTAACAGTTGTTTTAAGGCACAACGACATTGTCTGTTTACGTTATCGGTGAATGATTTTGATGTATTTGTCAGTTCCAGTCCATATAGCATCTTTGGTACAACAATTGAGCGAAAGATTGTCGCTACAGTGCTTGGGTGCATTTTCCTGACACCACATGAAGTTAACGATGCTGTCGTCGCCCACATTTCTGCAATTCGAGAGTCCTGGTGATTTTTCAACGAAAGTTTGTCTCTGTCCATTTTCCAATTGAAACCCAGATGTTTGAGTTGACACTGCTGTTCAATTTGTTTTTCATTGAGGGTAATACATGGATTGCATAAAGGTGATTGCCCGGATATCAGAAATTGTGTTTTAGAAGGGTTGAATTTGAGACCGTTTTCAATTCCAAAAAGTGTACATTCGTTAATCATTTGCTGTAGGTGTTTCAAATTTGGACTCAAGAGGATGATATCGTCAGCGAATACTATAATCGATGTGTTAATTTGACCTGGTAGATATGTCCCGATATTGAGTCTCTGAATATTATCAATGATGTCTTCTGTGTAAAAGTTATACAAGTATGGGGATAATATTGAGCCTTGACGTACACCCTGGGCAAGACGAAAGGGTGATGTAATGAAGTTTCTGTATTTTGTAGCAGCCTCACCATTTATGTATAATTTTATCAAAAATCTTAGCACAACATCTGGTAGCTTTCTTTGATTTTTCAATTTCTCGAAAAGGACATACCAGTTACAACTATCGAACGCCTTTTCAGCATCCAGGCTGCAGATGTAAACCGGTGAGCCTTTAGAGTTGTAAAATGAGATGGTGTCACGTATCAAAAGTTCAGCATGTATAGTGGAGGCGTCTGAAGTGAATCCAAATTGGGTGTCTTTATGTTCTTTCAGTTGAGGGCATTTAAGAATGATCAGTTTTTCTATGAGTTTGGTTAGGATTGGAATTAGGCTCACTCCACGGTAGTTGTTTGGGTCGTTGATAGGTTTGCGGTGTGATTTCAAAATTGGGACAATGTGGGAAGTTGAGAGGATTGTTGGTAGTCTGGGCGCGTTTAGGATTCTGTTGACAAGGTTAGCTATGTATGATAAAACCTTTTCGTTGGTACAGTGAATGAAATGTTCTGCCTTGATCTCGTAGGGGTCAAAGGTTTTGTTCTTGTTAAGACTGTTGATAGCGGAAAGTATATCGGAATCTGTGATGTGAAAGTCATTTTCTCTGTGTTCTTCTAGTTCTCCTAACATTTTATCAAGATGCTGATTGGAAGTATTGTTGTCAATGTTGTCTGTTCTGGGAGTGTTGAGAAGATTTTCAAAGTGTGAGTTGAAGCCTTTTGTAATATCAGGAATATCAGAGCTGTTGTTAATTGTGTATAGTTTGGACTCTTCTGATTTGGCCGATCGTATTTGATTCCAGTAGGAACGTGGTTTGATCTTCTTAATTTTATCTATATTAACGTAATGCTCTGCAGTAGATTGATTTTTGGACTTTTTGGCTAGGTTTCGAAATTCTTTTCTGGCAAGTAGGTATCTGTTATAATGGACGTTATGAGGGTCTCTGGAAAAATTGTCCTCTCTCCAGGAATTGAACATTTTTTGAAGGATTTTTCTTTTGTTCGTTAGGTCAGCACTCCACCATCGCTTAGTGTTAACAAAATGAAAGTCAGACTCCTTTTTCAAATCTAAATATGCTTGGCTAGCACAGTCTTTTAATGTTTGATGTAAGGTAGAAATCTCTTCTTCGATAATGTCCTGGCATTTTATGGTCTCTATCTTGTTTGTGACTAATGAATTGTAGTTGTTTAAGAAATTTTTATTCTTCCACATGAAGTTTGGAATATGGTTGGATTGTTTAGCTTTATATGTATTAGTGTTACTTGTTTCCATGGTCATTTCGGCTGTTACCGGTAAGTGGTCACTAGTATTTAGGTAGTGCGGTGGGGTTATTCCTGTGCCGACTATTTTGCTGAGGATATTGTGTGATGTTAGTATGTGGTCAATGTAAGATTTATTGTTTTTGACACCTGGAGCCTAAGATTGTCTTAACCTTTTTCTTTTTCCTAATCTTTTAAGTGTCTTTTACTAGGGTATGAGAAAAGAGGAAGGAAAATGAAAATTTAATGTTTAGAGCCTCGATTTGTTCTTCATACAATTCTTTTGAAAGGTTTAGTTGGGAACATTCCCAATAAAATTTTGACATTTTGACACAAACTAATTGTTCACGTCGAAATTTCTTCGCTTTGCGAAAACGGAACGGTCGATTACTTTTCTGCAAAAAAGTTTAATTTTTTTTCTTAAAATAATAGAAACAAAAATAAAGTTTTTCTAAAAGTAATTTCCAGTGAAATTTACGAGATAGATGCTTCTTTTCACTGGTTAAATCGTATCATTCCTTAGAGCAAAGTCGATATTTTTCACCGTTGTCAAGCACTTCTCGATCGTCCATCGTTGTCAAGCACTTTTCGAGACAGCTCTCCGAACATATACATTATTTTTTACGTCTCGCGCATGCGGATCTTGCCAAACGATGCTTCACTCCTTATTCGGGCGCTTCGCGCCCTCATAACGGTCGTTCCGCAAAAAGGGTAAACAACACACAAGAACAAGACAAACGACAAAATACAAGTATCAAAAACACAAATTTAAATCAACATAAAAGGGGTTGCGGAACGAACGTTCTGTTTTCGCAAAGCGAAGAAATCCAAAATGTACTACTCCATCATTAATGCAGAATGACAAAAAGCAACTTATAAGATCTTTTTCTGCTGAAGTAATTACTGTACACGTTTTTTTATAAGCAAGTGTCTGCCCCTATGGCGCTATGTCAGGTTCGCATTTTAAGCTTAGCATTATATTGTTCTTAAAACAAAAGAGCCAACAAATGATAAAGGTACCAAAAACTGAATCTGCACATGCTAATAAATGTTATGCTTATAGAAAAAAATCATGTAGTTATTCAAAAGACCGTCGCCTGGTCGCGTTCTCCCAAACGACTATGCCAAGGAGGAGAATGTTGGAAAAATTAGAAATGCATGAAGACAGGGGTGTTCCAAAAGCACCTGGAGGTATTTGAAAAGGAATTGTACTCAATTTTATAATTTTTTTTTAACAGCTTTAAAAAATCTTGCTGATTAAAATTACAAAAATATTTGCTCAATATATACAACTTTCAACAACTTTTCACAGCATAAATTAACAAAAATTAATATCAAAAATAAAAAATAAAACTCAAAAAATAGCACCGTAGCTGATTGTACTGTTTTACAGAGAGTATTTTTATACAAGGCTTTTGAACTAAAAATAATTTGATGTGTCTTAAAAACAAATCTTCTAGAATTTTTCAACATAAGTATCTGTGAAAATAGACCCTTTCTTAAACTAATAATAAAAAGCTCTAGCATAAAAAGAACAATGAAGAGCGGTGGAATTTGGCACAGACACCCTTGAGAATAAACTATATTGACTTCCAATAGTTTCCAATTTCAAAGATGAACCCTCTCCCCCACAGGACCCCATTTTGTCATTTTGGCCAATTTGAGGTTTGACGGTTGCCAATTTTTGGAAGGAGCACACTGCGACGGAGAGCAGTAAAATTTGGCACAGAAACCCTTAAGAATAAACTCTATTGACTTCCAATAGTTTCCAATTCCAAAAGTAATCACAGGAACTTCAAAAACCAAATTTGAGAATATCAAACGAATATCAAACGTCAAACGTAGAATATCAAACCAACTTCAACTTAATATCGAATCATGTTTTATCGAATCTGGATGGGAATAATAGTGTAATGTTTGCTTGATCTAAAACCACAAAGTCTTTCTCGTTTCATGAAGAATAATTAAAAAAATAATATGTCTGTTCTTCACGTTGTAAAGTCTAAAAGTTAAAATAATTCGAAGTCTAAAAGTTGTTCTTCACACAGTTCCTCCTCAACGAATTTTACTGACCACAATCACCGAAGCAAATATTTTTCAATGGCGTATGATCTTTTTTGTAAAAGCGTTACTCAAATAGTTGAACAGTCAGTGTATTGGCTGACAACGTGACAAAAAATCATTGTTTGGCAACAATATCTGCTGAATGTTAAGTTTAACCATGACAAAATTCAAATAAAATTATAGTGTTTAAAAAGTTAAAATATTTCGAAATCCGAATGTTGTTTTAAATCTGACTTGACTGTTTGTAGTTGATATTTGGTTTGATAAGTCACAAGAACAGTTTTCCATGAAATTAATGGATGTAATAGGAATAGTTACTCCAATCAATTATCGCAAAAAAGTGCCATGAAGTTTGGATGCCACAATGTCTATATGCAAACAACCACCAGACCATTTTATCGAAAATTTCAGTTGACAGCCACATGAAAAAGCCGCAAAAAAGTAGGCCCAGAACCCGGTTCGACACCTAAAGTCTGCACGGGAAAGAACGAAAAATCAACATATCAACTAGTCTGGCATGCTAGACGACTTAACTCAGTAAAAAATAGGAAGTAGAAAACTTGACAGGAGCATCAATATAGTCGTCTAGAATATTTTGTGCACAACAAACTTTTCATAAAAATTCTCTTTTTTCATGTTTTTGGATAACATTTTCAGGGGTCTTGCTGGTTTGTTTTGGTTTTTTTTTTTTTCTTTCACTTAGAAATTCTCATTGGTTGAAATTTTTATTTGTTTATATATTTTGTTGTATATGATTGTTTTTTCACCCCGCAGAAATCTGCGGGCCCTGCTGGGACTCCCGTAAGCTACATAAACCACCTTAGCCCAGTCGTTTATTTTAACCATATCCCGACATAAAAGTTTCCCGCTTTCAACAAAAACGTTATAAACGACTGGATTCCCAGTCTACATATCAACATAAAAGGGGTTGCGGAACGAGCGTTCTGTTTTCGCAAAGCGAAGAAAGAGAATTCTGAGAACCGATTTTCCGTGCTTGTCGAGTTCAACTACCAATTTTTTTAGGCTACCACAAGCAGAGCAGTTGAGACCGACTGGTGAGGCAGCACATCAAAGGACGACTACCATCCCTCTCCGATGGGATATTGGCCCGCCCCTTTAGAGCTACAGCGTGGGCGGCCGCCAATACGCCATCGGAATATCAGATAAAGAATTTTGCTACTTTTATTTCTAAATTGTGAGAAAGGTATTTCGATGTATTTAATTTGATTTAAATTGACAATTAAATGAGAAATCTTCCCTTTTCTGTTTACTACTCTAGGGTACCTAATAAGCGTCCCTCGCTAATTAATTTTTCGAAAATTTTCCACCCAGGACATTCTTATTCCACCCCCTGTCTATTAGGTACCCGATAATATGCATTTTATTGAAATAAGGTGTGATTTGGAAAAATTCCTAATAATGGAAATTAATTTTAATTTACCTTGCCTCTATTCGCCACAATAGGCATTCGAATATATCATTTGGTCTAATAAAATGCCTTTTTACTTGGATTCGATAATAAGTGAAGAACAACGAAGTTAAATTTTATTAATAGAAAACTAAAAGATAATCTTTATACTTTAAACTTTACAATTACATGATAAATTTACTGTGTAGTTAATAATCTCAAAAAATGATTTGTTCACAATAATTGAATTTAATTGTAGACAATAGCTTCCAATCGTTTATTTGAGATGTTGCGTATTAAATGATCCAAGTCATAGATTCAAGAAAAGGGAACAATTTGACCATTAAAACACCAATCTTTCTATCTCAAGCCATCCGTTGAAACAACAAAACCTGAAATGTTATTAATTCATTGTTATTGAATCAGATATAAATTTAAAGTAATATTGAAAGTTTTGATGTACAAACACATTTCAGAGAACTTTTACAAGGTCATGATTCTATTATGCCCCTGGGTTACTTATTGCACTTATCTTGGATAAGAGAATGTACAAAAATTATCTAAAAAAAGAAAAGACAAAGACTTAAATAATAGTGAGTGTGCTTAGCTATATAAAGGAACGTAGATAGACTTACTAGTACTGTATATGGAGATATCGAAACCATTGTAAAATTTATGTTCAATTTCTTGATAATTCGATACATGGGTACTCTTGGATAATCTTTCAGACAATATTCAACCAAACCAATCTGAAATAGGTAAAAGTTATTATAAGAAAGGGAAAATAAGCAATATGGTTACAAAAAGTTCACTAAAGTACAAAGGTTGCTCTTGGTAACTTTTTTACTCTTTAATAAGCTTGTTTACCTTGGTAAAGTGAAAAATCTGTCATTGTGAAAATGACGTATATTGGACTATATTGTTCTTTCGTCAGACGATAAAGTGAAATTTCTATGCTTACTGTTTGAAATTATTGCATGATCTTGCAGTTAGAAATGCTGATTTCTATTTCCTGAATGTACAGTATTTGATTGATGTGTTATTCGTTATTTGTTATTCTTGTTATTAATGCTGAAATGAAATGAAAGTAACAATACAATTGTATTCACTTAAATAATGTGACTAGAAAAGTTCCAGATTATATTCCAAATCATATAATATTCATACCAATGTTTATTAAAAAAGGGAGAAGGAAAAACAATGCTGAAATTTTTTTATGTTTGATTATGATAAAATTTGATATTTAAATAAATTAAAAAATGCATTAAATGCTTAAAATTCAACACTGGAAAAAATACATAAATATTCCTTTTTTTTGTTCATGATTTAAATCAAAATTAGTTTATAATTTGATAATATGATAACAATTTGATATTTAAATAAATAAAAAATGCTTTAAATTCAACACTGGAGAAAGTAAATGGATTAATTTACATTGTATCGAGAAAGGTTTACACTCCTTGTGAATCGGAAGATGCGATGTATCCCCAAAATTTGGTAGGTGAACCCAACTCAACTAGTACCAGTGCCACTTTTTTTTTTAAATATGATTTTTCTAAATTATTGAATATCTTTTTCAAATCTTAATGTTTCCCCAGACGTGCATGATAATTTGGGGACATGTTTGTAGAATCAGCCCTTAAAATTTTGAAAATTCAATTCCCCATAGATATTTAAAGGGGTTTAGTTTAGCCTCCCTTCCCCGTTAGGGATGCTCTGAACAAGTTTCAAGAGTTAATTAATAACGGAAATTCATCATATAGAGCTAAACTATACACAACTATACGCAACTAAAAGTTATATACTATTAAAACTCCATTATATAAACAATATGTACACTATTCAACACGTTCAACGTTATCTAAACTCAAAGTTTTCCAGTATGGAGAGAAAACTGTATTATAAATTTTAGTAATAAATTCTTTTCAACAGTGAGATTCAAACTGTTGTATGTTTTTGAGACCCAATTATTGCTACGTGCCATGATGACATTTTCATGTTATCATAGCTATAGCTGAACACCTACAGAGTTCTCTCCATACAGGTTTACATTGAAAACTTTTTGTAAAGTCACCGACTCTCTTCCGACTACTGCCTTTTTGACTCTATTGTTTCTTTCTTTGTTGTTGTTGTTCTCTTTACTTTTGTCGTTTTTGAGCCAAGAATCTAAGAAACCTGGCTCATCTTTACACCCATTGGCCGTCCAAAATTTAAATGAGGAAAAAGATCTAGGCCCCCCATTTGCCCTTCTCATTTTTTTGTATTGTTTGTAAGCATTAAATTTCTTTTTATTATTATTATCATTTTGATCTTTTTTCTTTTCATCGTTACTCGTTTTATCATTAGTTTGCTGCTTTTTAGTTTTTTTGGATTCTTTGAGCTCGGTCTTTGAAGCAAATCTTTTCTCTCTTTGCTCCTCGGCTGCAAGTTCATCCGAAAACGAATCGTTGGATTCCACCTCCATTAACTCATCCTGCAAGCTCATATTGTGTGTTTTTTTTAAGATTTTACACTACGAAAGAAAAGTCTCTATGTCACCATCAAGTATGATAGCAGCTGATCTATCCAAAAGGAGATAAAATTATAATGACCGTTTAAATTTAGCTACCACTGTCGTTTGAGTAAAAATTTCAAAGATCTTATCACCTTTTGGATAGCCTTGGCTTTTTAGTTGACATTTTCAAATTACACTTTTACTGCTTTGAAAATGTGGAACAGGGTACACCACGTGAAGGTAAGCCATAGGATTTTGTACCCCACCCTAAAAATACTAATTACAAAAATAAAACAATTTCTTTTAGGGTACAAGGCTGTTCAGCTGCTTTTAACTTTAGACAAAAGTTGATGTACCCCTGAAACAAACAACTATCAGCATGTTCCAGGGTGGCATGGATAGACCACACCACTATGAAAACAACTATCAACATTCATAGGTAAAAACTCTGTATGTGACAGACAACTATCAACATGTCACCAGAGGGTGGAAACAACTTTCAACATCCACCATTGATGGAAACAACTATCAACATCCATCAATCATCAACTTAAAGTCATTTGCAGCTTGACAGACAGAACAGCCTTGATTTAAACTAATGATAGTGAGACAAATTCAATTACATGTTTTAACAGTTCCTTTTCAAAAGAAGAAAAATTGAGCTTAGATGATTCATAGCCTTCAAAATACTGCCGAATTAACGTTTGTTTGAGTTGATTTAGAGCCTTCATTTTCCCATGTTTAATTGTTTTAATAGTTCCTTGATTGAAATACTCAGAATTCTATCTTTGAGCTGCTGTTCCATTCATAACAGTAACATTTGAAAATGTCATGCATTGTCAAAAGGTCTTACATCTCTGTTTTAATGTAGAATAAATTAAGTTATAATTGTTGTCTTAACTTTTTAAGGTTTTATCAGTCTTATTTATAAAACATGTAATTGAAAACGCCTTTCTATGCTAAGCAGAAAATTTAACAATTGCATATAAAAAAAGCATTACGATGCCCTGAAACGATGTTGAGGCAATGTGATCAAGGGTCTTCAAAACATGTTAGACCATCATTGACAAAGCGATCAAATTCACATAATAGTTCTCTGTAGGTATTCAAATCGCTGTAATGGCCAAATGTTTGAAGAGTCTCGCCACTCAAAATTTTCAATCTTTCTTCTTCTTCCCTTCTTCGTGGCATCCATGGATGGTTATTGATATAATTTAGCCTATCATATGGCACTTTTTCGACCAAAGCAACATTTTCTAGCTTAGATGCCCTACTGAGGGCTGTATAAGTTATGCCAAGGTTAAGTTTCTCCATAAAAATCTCTTTATTTAACTTTATCCGAATATGAGTACATGGCTCATTAGGACCTATTGTCATACCTTGGCTTTTTGATATAGGTATACAATAACCAGGCATCAAGGGAAACCCCCTTCTAGAGCAACAGTTAGTATCACAACGTGCTTCATTGACAGGTATAGGAACCCATGTTGGGTGTTCTGGAAGCCAGCTTGGGCCTTTGTATCTTGGAAAATCTACAACAACTGCTTCTGGAAATGATGGAGGTGCTTCTCCCTCAGCATATAATATTGCAATCACTTTCCCAATTGCTCCATTATTCAATCCAAGAGGTGTTAAGCTGAGCTGATTTTTAGTCAAAAGCACACGACTTCCAACAGCAATGTGAGAGGTTGCAGGAATTTGACCCATCTGATTAACAGATTGAGTGTGATGACGTCCTTTTCCTTTGCTTGGTATAGTAGCAACAGGGATCCCCAAATCAGCTAGTTTGTTGTGGTTCTCAACATTTACCTCTTGCCACGTTTCCATAACGGTCAAACATGTGTCTGATCTAAATCCCTCTTTGGCACTTTCAGGAAGCTCACCTTCATATCTTGAATTTATTGTCTTCCAGTCATTCAAATTGAGTTTGCCCTCTCTGATTCTCAGCAACATTTCCAAAAAAGACAACTGATCTGGGCCTTGTCGCATAGTTTCATTTAACAGAATACAATGTGAAAATGTACGATAGATTCCATAACCGGCAAGCTTATCTGGGGCGTCTGAGGATAATGGCTCAACATGCAAATCATGAGAATCAACTGGACCTAGCTGCCCTAAATCTCCAAAAAAATTGACAGTTGGTATTGCACCAAAGTTGTTGAAAAAATCACATGTTGCCTCCTTAAAACGTTGGCTACACCATGCTAACATACGATGACTATACATACCTCTTTCATCTAAATTCAAGGTCATCAATTTCATAGAATTACCTTCCAGAGTGCTACCAGTTAGTTCACGTAAGGCAGTGAGAGATATGCTATTCAATGGCTTATCAGTTAACTGCAATGTTTTGGATTCTTTTCTCTTCACTCTTGGGATGTTTGTTGTTGAGTGAACAGTTCGTCCTAAGGGTAGGAGAATAGATGCTGCTCCAGTAGGTGCTAAATTCATTACAGCATTGTTTCGATTGCAAATTCTTCGCGACAAATAGGTCAAGGCAACAATTGTAAATGTTTTACCACTTCCAGCCGTCCCCTTGCCTAAGAGACGCACTTTATTTTGGTGTTCATTATTCACAACAGACATAATATTAAGAATGTTAATAGCTATTATTACTCTTTGAAGAGCATTAGCCTTCAATAAATCAATATTTGGTGGCAAATCACAATTCTGATTTCGAGCCTGTTGCTGTGCAGCTGCCACCTTTGAGATGTTTTCTAGCCAATCTGAAGCATTATCAGGCCAAGCACCTCCAAAAGATTCAATTGCATACTGATGCCAATCAAAACCTTCTCCACCATCAGGCAGATCTCTAAAAGCATTCAAATCTTCAAAATCTTGGGGTCTATTTTCAGCCAAGTATCTTAAAAATTCATGTTCGTTTCTGATTTCATTCTCAAACTCATCTTCAGATCCAGATTCGTGGTCAATAGAGCTATCATCAACATCAAGGTTTTTCCTCTTTTTTGCTCTTTGACGATCCCTTTCTAGTTTTTTGTCATGCTCTAATTTTGCTTTTTTGACAAGTTCTTTCACAATCATAGGACATAGGTCACTTTCTAAAAACTCCATGAATGATTCTAAATAAGAGTCTTTCCGTTCTTAAGGTCATTTACATTTTCCCATGTTCCCAACGAGTGAATCATTAATTGACCCTTACAATAGTCCTCTTCTAGTGGCCATATGGGAAGAGTTGGAATTCCAGTAAAAACAGGAACATGGTTTTTAGCACACTTAGGGGTGCAAACACAAATTTGAGCCCAATTATACAAAGTCATATTGGGATAACGTATTCGACGTTTTTCACTCAAAAACTTTTCTAGAGGTGTTTCTTTTGTTGCATCCCCATCAGAAAACTTTGAATTTATTGCACGAAAACCACTAAGACCTATTCTCCTGAACTGTCGAGTGCAATGAAACAAACGACCCCCACAATTCAGAAAATCAACAGCAGCTGCTGGCATATCAATCAATCCTATAATTTTCAAAATTAGTTGTTGGGCAATACTTCTTACAGATGCAACATCACTATTAACATCTAATAAATGTTTATATAGACGAATGAAATCGTCTGTAGATTTGGCACCCTTGCAGGCATACTGAGTGATGTATCTTAACAGAGCCATTAAGTCTTGATCAATGATGGCTTGCGTGTCTGAGTTGGCTAACCATGTTAACAGGCGTGTTTTGACATGAGATATCAGAAAAGAATGATCTCTGTTGCCTTCAAAACGTGGATGTTCTCCTGGTGTTATTAGTGAATGGAAAGGATGAGTTTCTTTTCCTTCTGAAGTTCTATTTTCGATATCAAACTTACCAAAATGGAAACGACAATATTTTGTTTTAGCACCATCAGACTTCACATTTAAGCAAGTATTATTACACTTATGCAAGCCCACCTTATTTGTCAAAGCAATATGAAAATCTCTCATGGATTCTTGGCTTGAGTGGTCAGAGAGTTTTTCTGACAATGGATTATAATCTGGAGGTTCATAATCTCCATCAGGTTTGGGCCATTCAGATTTGTTGGGGATCCAGACCCTTTTGCCATTCTCGTCAATTTCTTCATGGCCACCTGCAGGGTGCATAGATACAAAATTAGGAGAGTGAAAATCTTCTGTATTTTGTAAATCAGTCTGAAGTAAACTATGAAGTTCAAATGCTGCATCAGATGTATTTACATTACCTTTTCCATCATCGGTAATCAGAGCCATTGCATTTTCTATTTTCTTTGCGTGCGATTCACTAAAAACAATAGCGTGACTATGAATCTCACCACGACCTTTTGCAAACTCATACCTAATCCACATGTCAGATGTTTGAAATAGTTCTTTCCCGACAGTTTTGTAATAATTAAGGGTCCTTCTCTCAAAGTACTTGGTGACAATATGGAGATTTGACAAAACTAATTTACGATGGTATGAAAAATCATTATTAATGCACTCAAGGACGGTCTCGACGGGTACCCCTTTAACAACAGATTCATACTTGGCAAGCAATTGCTTAAGGGGATCCCAGTGGTATTCAGCCATAGAGTTTGTGTCAAAGTAGGCTGGAAGGTCCCCATATCCAATCTTTCTAAACAAAGCAAGGTTGTCAAGTTCAATTTTCCTGTCTCGCCAATATGGATCACTATTAGCAAACTTAGCACCAACACTTATCAATTTTCTTGGTACAGAAGTATCATTATTCTCTAAATTTTCACGTAATTCTTCAACAGAAAGATGTGCGTCATGAAGTTGTTGTGCAACAATAAATGAACCTTGGTTTAAAGCCCTTTCCCTTAGGCCAAGATTTAAAAGAAAAAATCGAAGTGTTGGATGGGAGCTCACACGGTTGTCACCGCAGTGGTAGATATGATCCACCCACTCTTGATAATCAGGGGTTGTTAGTTGAGGAATGGTGATGTCTGCTGAACCATTGATAAATATTGTTGGAAAAGCCATTGCAAAAAAACCACATGTTTTCCTTTCGGGCACAAGTTCACGTTTTTCACTTGTTATTTCGGCCACCCCAACTCTTTGAAGGCGTACAAGATCTTGTACAGTCTCTTCATCATCTACAATTTTCTGTAAAAGTTTCTCAAGATTCTTATCAACATCATTAGGTTCAAGTGGTGAGACAACACCTGAATGTGTATTTTCCAAATCTGAGGATCCTGGTTGACCTTCAGATAAATTCTTATTCAAGTTGGGAACCTTTGTTTTGTATTCAAGATTTGGAACACCTGGACAAATTTGTCGACCATCATTAGGCAAATTCTCTAATCTTACACAGTCAATTATAACATCAAAATAAAAAGGGTTGGGAAGCCATAGAAAAAACCTGCCTTTTAAAGGTGTGTTAATATGATCTGGTCCATCATAAACTTTAGAACTAGGAAAGGCAGTACCCATTCCACCATGTGGAAAACCAAAGACGAGCCCTTTCAAAGCCTGTTCAACATTATCTCGTTTAACAATAAAGTCTTTCAAAACTTCCCCATTCTCGCCTTTCTTTCGAACCAATATAATTCCTACTTCTTGGGGGAGGCTTGGCAAAGTCTTTGCAATTTTCATGTCATGTGGAATTGCAATAGAATGGCCGCGTCCTTTCAGCATGCCGTATTTAAGGATGGTAATATTAGTTATTATGTTGATTTTTGAAATCATGGCCGTTTCCAGAATACTCAGATTTTTCAGGTATGGGGGAATTTCTTCAAAATGCATATTATTATGTAATGTCCCATCTCCATGACTACTACTATCATCATTCCCGTACATGGAAAAAATACCAGAAAATTTGGGGGCGGCAGGTGGATTTTTTCTTTTACGATTATTTTTTTCTTCTTGGCGACATCTAATGCACTTACCATCCTCCCCTACTGACCATGAAGCTGGGGAAAACAAATCATTGTTGTTCAATTCAGGCTCAACATGAACAGTTTCATGAAAAACAGGTCTAACTTCATTACAAATTTTACATCGATCGATGTTGTGTTTTAACTCCCCTTCCTCAAAAATGCTCGCTGCTTCAACTACCCTAGGATTAGAATGTAAACAACTGTTATTACTGAGAGGTCTTTCTTCAGCATTATGAACAGATTCTGCTGCTGCTTCAACAACCCTAGGATTTGAATGTAAACAACTGTTGTTACTGTCAGACCTTTTTTCAGCATTATGAATAGATTTTTCTCTCATAACACGATTCATTCTATTTCTACGATTTTTTCGCTCGAGAACAGTTTCATTATCAGAAGGTGCCATGTATGCGATACCATCACGAGCACATAATAATTTAAGTTCTTCTTCTACATTGCTTCTTTTCTTTGCACTTGTTATCTTACATCTAAGAGATTTTCTTCTTTTACGCTTGTCTGAAACAGACTCTTCAGCAGAAGGCTCAATATATTTTAAACCATAAAGGGTGCACTTTGCCTGTATTTCTATTTCAGGGTCAACAGAAACCTTTTTTAGAGGTTTTTGAATTTTGTTTTTCTTCCTGGGAGGAGCTGTTTGATCTTTCATACCTTCAGACTCTCGTTTCTTTATTATCTCTACATTTTCAATTGAGAAGTCCACAGTTTCTTGCTGGTTAAAATTGGCTAAAATCCCCCCATCACCAGGTAATAATGATTGGAAATGATTATTGTTAATTCCGGCCAAAAGAAAGTAAGAGCTGACCGGCATATCTACATGAAATTCTAGATGAGGAGAATCACGGAAACAACTCATAACTTTTAGGGGATTATTTACGCTGCAGCTTTCAGAATTTATGCATATATTTCTACCAAGCAAGATAGCTGCAGCATTGATAAAGACCTCTGTGGTGTACACAGTATCACACAACTGCTGGGTTAAAAACTGCTCCCAAGAAAACCCTTCAGCCCTGCGAATATCAATTGCCCCCTGTTCAAAGAAAGTTCTATATCCAACAATGTATGGAGACTCCTCTACAGTTAGACGACTTTGATCCCGCACAAAATTGACGACTGCCTGGCGTAAGATAAGATGGTTTGGATACTGTAACCTTAAGGCTGAAACATCACCAAAATCTGTACGATCATTAAGTTGTTCTACAATGGCGTGATAAAAGCAATTACCATCCCCAGGGGTTTCACTCACACAAAAAACATTTAAGCCATGGCTGCGAGCAGTTCTTAAAATCTGGGGAACACAACTATACCTGGGCCAGACTGTTCTTGGAAGTTTTCTAAAATTCACAACAACAGTTCTTCTGGCACTCTCAATTAAGTTTCTAATATTATCAACATTAAGGCTGGGGATAAACATTTCAAAATTATATGTATATATCTTTCAGCCAAAAATAATAATACTTATCTTAATCTTGTGATGTTCAAATGTAACCACTTCTGCATACACTTTTCTTCTTGAAATACTTTTCAACATTCATACACTTTTCTTCTTGAAATACTTTTCAACATTCATACACTTTCCTTCTTGAAATACTTTTCAACATTAAAAAAATTGTGATTTGTCTGTGACGGTATACAAATAACAAACTGGAGGGTTGGATCTAACAATTTGGATCGGCGGGAAAAAATGAAACTTTTACAGCACAAAAACTCGCACTTGATTGGATAGTCAAACTCGATATAATTTTAAAAACACTTTTATTTTATAAAATAAAGAAAAGTCTACTTTGCTCGGTGTTTTTTCGTGAGCCAAATCGGCAGCATTTCTCGAACATATACAAATTTACGCCCCGCATACGCGGATCTTGCCAAAGGATGCGGAACGAGCGTTCTGTTTTCGCAAAGCGAAGAAATCTCAAAATGTACTACTCCATTATTACAATTATTAATGCAGAATTACAAAAAAAAAGAAAAACTAATAGGACCTTACAATTCACGTTGAATCTATTGCCAGTGAGAAGTGAGAATGTTTGAAAAAATTAGAAATGTATGAAGACAGAGGTGTTCCAAAAGCACCTGGGGGTATTTGAAAAGTCATTTGTACTCGATTTTGTGATACTTTTATAACAGCTTTAAAAAATCTTGCTGATCAAAATTACAAAAATATCTGCTCAATACAACTTTCCACAGGGTAAAATAACAAAAAGTAATAAAGTATCAAAAATAAAAACTAAAACTCTAAAAACTAGCATCATAGCTCATATTGGACTTAGGGGTGTTACAGAGAGTATTCTATACAAGGCTTTTGAATCTTGATAAGTAGGATGTCCTAACTAACAGTAGAAAGTGGATTCCATTTTCACAAAAATATCAATAGTTTATAGGTAATTCAGTACATTTTCTAGTTTTCATACATTCATCCAATTCATGCAATGACTTTTACCCATCTCTTGTATATAAACCTCTTGAAACATTATTAGATTGTAGTAAGGGGAAGCAATCATTGCATTCAAACATTCACAATTTACCCGTTTCTTGTGTTGCATTTTACGTACATTATTGTATATCGAAATTGTATATATTGGACGAGGATCGAGAAAAAAATACCATTATATGCTAAGAATTTCCAACATGTTTCGGCCAGGACCGTTTTCAAGGTATCGAATTGTATTTTGTCGAATCTGGACTGGATGATGGGAATCGTGTAATCTAATGTTTGCTTGGTCTCAAACCAAGTCCTTCTAATTATATGTAGAATGATTAAAAACTCCTGTGTCTGTTCTTCACATTGTACGTCTCCTCGCCTCAACGAATATTACTGACTGACACCACAATCACCCAATATTCGATGTTCTTTGTAAAAGCGTTACTCAAATTGTTGAACAACGACAACGTGACAAAAAAAAACGTGGTTTGGCAACAATGTCCGCTGAATGTAAAATTTAACGATGACATTTCCAAAAAAATTATAAAGTCTAAACGTTAAAATATTTCGAAATCCAAATGTTGTTTTAAATCTGACTTGACTGCTGTTTGGTTGGTTTGATCAAGCCATAAAAATAGTTTTTGCTGAGATCAATTGATGTAATAAGAATGGTTACTCCAATCAAATTATCACAAGATTGTCCAATGAAGTTTGAATGCCACAAGGTAAACAACCAACAGACCATTCTGACCATTTATCGAAAATTTCATTCATCAGTTGACAGCCACCACATCAGCAAGTGGGGGATAGGACAGATCTCACCTCTCCCAGAGGAAGTGATAAAAAAACCTAGAATGGTACTCGAGTAAAATTTCCATTAAGTGTGAACAGCAGCAATGTCATTTTACAAGCAAAGGATGCCTCCAGTAGCTTAAAAAATCAGCAGGATCCTGCCTTGACAAAAATCGCCATCTTTGTTTATGTTTCGCAAGTGTGCAAAAGTGAAAGTAGCAGCAACGACACAAAAACAGACATCTCGCACTTGATTGGATAGTCAAACTCGATATAATTTTACATACACTTTTACTTTTTTTAAAATATGTATGATTTTTGAAAAAAATGTCAAAAACATAACCAAAGTTTTATTAAGATTAATTTTCAAAAACATTTACAAGGTAAATACTTCTTTTCGGTGGCTTAACAGATGCCATTCTTCAATACAGAGCAAAGTCGACATTTGTCGTCGGAGGTAGCAGTTTTGGAAACACTTTTTTCGAACATATACAAATTTACGCCCCGCCTACGCAGATCTTGCCAAAAGATGCTACACTCCCTATTCGGGCGCTTCGCGCCCTCAAAACGGTCGTTCCGCAAAATATATAGTCAAGAAGTATAAAACCTTCAACTACTCAAAATGGAAACAATAAAGCAAAAACCCACAAAACAATCAACATAAAAGGGGTTGCGGAACGAGCATTCTGTTTTCGCAAAGCGAAGAAATCTCAGAAATCTCAAAATGTACAAGAAATCGACTCCATTATTAATTAATGCAGAATTTAAAGAACAAACTAATAAGATCTTACATTTCACCTAGAATTTAATAGCTAGTCATAACAATAATGCCAAAAAAGAGGATGTTGGAAAATTAGAAGACAAAAAGTCATTTGTGCTCGATTTTTTAATACTTGTAGCTTTAAATAAATTTCCCTGATTAAAAGTACAAGAATATCTGTTCAATACAAATTTCCACAAAAGTAAATAACAAAAATAAAAAATTAAAGCTCTAAAGAGTATAGCATTGTAGCATGGACGTAAACATAGGGGTATGTTGATTATAAGTGTAGTCTTTCTCGTCATTGTTTAGATTCTGTAGCTTTTAAGTATTAAACATGACATTGTATTATAGATTTTTTGATAGTTAGGATGTCCTAACTAAAAATGGTAAAAATGAATACCATTTTCACAAAAATGTCACTAATTTATAATTCACTACATTCTCTAGTTTCCACACATTCATGCAATCAGAAAAGCTAAACATGCAATGACTTCGAACCCCTTGAATAAATACTTCATACCTTGTGAATTAATTTTGGTGAGGATTAAATTTGGCCAATTCGGCAATTTTTAACAAATATTGGCAAATTAAATCCCCGCCAAAATTCCAAAAACTGACCATTCGCCAAACTAAATTCCCGCCAAATTTAACAAAAAGAATATTATGTAAAAAATAACAACTTTTCAGTATATTTTATAGTAATTTTTACCAATTTAAGTGTCTCAAAATTTGCATTTCGCCAAATTAAATTCCCGCCAAATTTTATGAAATTGATCTATCGTCAAATTAGCTAAATCCCCGTCAAAAAATTGTATTTTGGCCAATTGCCAAATTAATTCCATGCCCAAATTTATCCACTTAAAGTATATTCTAAGGCGGCGATCACAAACATCTTCATTTCACTTCACCAAAAACACGCTCAAGAGTTACTACTGACTGAAAAGATTCAAATAAAATGGAAGTGTATTAGTGATTGCTGCCTTAGTATATGTAAAAGTTATAAATGTCATTGAACATCACATGTCACAAAACATTATCACAATTTGACCCCCTTCTTGTGTGTTGCATTAATACGTACATAATAAGCGTTGATCTCAAACAGTTAGTCACACTAGCGTCCCGCCAAAATGCGTATCAATGATTAATGCTGCGAAAGCGCTATATCGTTTACTTGACTCTCAAGCAAAAAAAGGGGTCCGTGAAAAAATAACCCGGCGCTTTTTAATGAAATTAACATTTTCAAAAACTTTGAGAAATTGCCTAAAATTTGAGCCGTAGATGAAAAAATTTGAGCCAAGCCAACCTTGAAAACTAATTTGAAGATCAACTTCCCAAGAAAAAGATCTACGGGGGAGGCGGAACCCACCTAGATCCGCGCACCGCCGGATAGGCGATCTCCCGGAAATTTTGCCGGACCTCAGCAATGACCCATTTACATGTGCGGAATTGTCTTTACTTTAGCGTATAAACAAGGCCTTAAAAATCGAAGCGCTGTCTCGGGAATTGAATGACAAATTTTGGTTGGTTGATTTTGGCTGTTGCACGGTTTATTTTGTTTCCAACTTTCAAGTTTTAATTAATATTGTCTTGCAAACTTGATTCAGGTAACTCTCATCCTTGTTGTTGAAATGTATCCTGTAGATGACTGATGTTGTTTTTTCTGAAAGCTTAATTTTCTCAAACCACAACAAAGTCTTTCTAATGCCATGATGAATAATTAAGAAACTCCTGCAAATATTTTGTCTGTTCTTCACAGCAGCGTACCTCCTCAATCAGCCTCAAGGAATGTTACTGACCACAATCACTCAATATTTGATATGGCGTATGATCTTTTTCGTAAAAGTGTTACTCGAATAGTCGAACAGTATTGGCTGACAATGTGACAAAAAAATCATTGTTTGGCAACAATACCCGCTGAATGTTAAGTTTAACCATGACATAATTCCAATAAAATCATAGGGTCTAAAAAGTTAAAATATTTCAAAATCCGAATGTTGTTTTATAAATCTGATTTGGCTGTTGCAGATATTTGGTTTGATCAAGCAATAAAAATAGTTTTCCATGAGTTTAATTGATGTAATAGTAATGGTTACTCCAATCAATGATCACAAAAATGTGCCATGAAGTTTGAATGCCACAAAGTAAACAACCATCACACCATTTAACATTTATGGATTAATTTCAGCAGTTGACGACAGCCACCACCATCAGGAAGTGGAGGATAGGACAGCCCTCACCTCTCCCAGAGGAAGTATGGGCAGAGATTATATCTAAAGGAAACTTTTAATCGTGTCTCTAGTTGAAAAGTATAAAGTATAACTGTGTACTAAGAATAAATTTGTCTATTTTTATAAATATTCATTTTGCGTGAGCATTTCAATACACCAGTCTTTACCCAATCCTCAAGTTCATTTTTATCTAGCTGAGCTATAAAGCTTTCAGGTACAGATTTGAACTGGGTGTGACTCCTTCCCTCTTCCTTTCTCAAAAATATCTGGTTTTCAATAAATTGTTCTGAAAGCTGCGTTACGTCTGCCCTCCAATCTGTTTTCTTGTGCCTTCCACTTTCTGTGGACAAACTTGCAGCTTTATCAAAATCATTAAGTAAGTCCTTCACTTCCTGATACGACTTACTCACTCTATCGATACTTTTCTCAGTGATCTTTCCCTCCATATGACCAAGTTCCTTCTTAGCACTTTTGTTACGATGCTCCAACTCTCTGTCCAGCTCAACATTGGTAGATGGAAAACCTTTGTTATTTACTGATCTGTTCCAAATCAGCTCGTGAGCTAAGGCAGGGGGTAGGAGATCACTGACTTGTGACAAAAGATGAAGTATTTGACCAGCATATTTATATTTATTAGTTAATTTGCAGTATAACATTAGAAACTTATGGAGCCTAATGATTCGTTCGCCATCCCCATATTTTCTGGCATCGTTGAAATCTTTGGCCAGATAACCAAGCGTCAAAGCATTTTTCGAATAGTTAAGAATTGAATCAGTGGGGTTTTGAGAAGGAACAGTTTCTCTTTCAACAACAACAAACTTTTGAACAAGTTTATCAACAAACTCTCTAAACAGAACCATGCTTTTTGTGGAGACCATTTGTTCAAAGTAACCAGGGTCATCTTTTTTGAGCTGATCAGTGGCAGTTAGAAGGAGTGCCTCAGAGTACTTTTCAATAAGCTCTTCTGAGTCGTTAACTGCCTTCATAGGGTCAGTTTTGACACCTCGTGCATTGAGGTAATTCCTGGCCTGGTACAATGTGCCAATATCTCTTGCAGATTTTGTGCAATACAAAAGTTTCCAGATTGCCTGAAAAGTGCAAAGGTTTGAGAAAACTCTTCAAAATTTACATTGGTTATATTTGACTAGTTTCAGTGTCTTTACTTAGGTCTGAAATCTAGAAGTGAAAATCTGATTACTGGAAGTCATCTTTCATGAAAAGGCATCTCTCTCACACTCTAACATATTAGAGATCAATGACCACCCTTTAACTCCCCCTTCTACTTAAGATAAGCCTTGAAATAGGAAAGAATAGGGCTGTACCGCAAGGAAATTTCCATAAGTGTGAAAATCTGCCAATGCTGGGATGAAACCTTCAAATCTCTTCCACGATTCATTACAATCTCTGTGTTCTAATTGAACTTGCTGTGCTCTCTCTACTGTCTTCAGGTCTCCTATGAAAAATGCTTTCAACTGATGGTCTGTTCCATGTCCAGGGACAAATTGATGAGCGTGTTTTAAGATTTCATGCATCCCTTCGTGCGATGTCTCGTCATGATTTAATATACCAAGGGGATACTACAGGACAAAAGAGGAAACTCATAATGATCTTTAAAAGATATACTATTTTTCTACTAAAATTGAAAGCGTGTGAGAGATCTTTTCTGAAAGGACTTAAATAAAAAAATCAACAAATTAATGGTTAAGAAAATTAACAGTTAGAGTGGTGAGACCTGAACTTACAATAGATGATTTAGTTGTTGTGTATACCATGTAGTCATGCTTTATGAATTTTTCAACATGTGGTTCAGCCCATGAAAGATCCTTGACATAACGTACTAGATCTTTAGACAGAAGGAATGCCATTTCTTTGGTTAGATGTTTTAAATCATCCTCATTTGGTAGGTAATCAAGAAGATTTATCTCATTCTCATTAGTAGGAAGTTTAGCTGGAATTCCAAATAGATGTGATGGTGTGGGAACTCTATTCAAAACAGCTATGGCATTAAACATATTCAACATGGTGTTCTGATGTGTCCTTGTCATACTTCTACAATTGACCTTTCTATTCAAATTGTCACCTAAAAATGTTAATAAAATAAGCTTCCCACTATTGACTTGGAATTCAGACTTCTAAATTCTCATACCTCTCATTTTTTCACCTCAAACTTTTACAGATTCTTTGTAAGTCAAGCTGAATTCTCTGAACCCTTTCAAACATAACTTGCCCAAAATTCAAAAAACTTTTTGAAATTATTTGAAGATATAGAAAATCCTCATTATTAACCATCTTACCTACATACATAAACTTTGTTGCACAAAAGTTATTCATGTCGAGTTGTTTGGGTATCAAAACAACTTTTTTAACGGGTTTTTCACTATCTCCATCCCAATCATCGTACATCATGAGATATTCGTGGTCAGCATCATCATCAACATGCATAGCGATTTCAGCAGGTGGCTTACTTCTTCCAACTGGTTGTGCTTCTTTTACCAGAGCTTCATTTGCATGAGAGTCAAGAAAGCTACAGTCTAGGTCTTCAAAAAAAAATATCAATTCATCAAAGGGTATTGCAGATTCCTTCCTATGTATGCACTGAGGAAACCATACAATTTTTTTCTCGGTAGTTGAGAATGTAGGTTGGCATTGGAAATAGGTCCTTTTTTACTATACATTATTTTGGTACAGTAATAAGTAATCTAGCATTTTCATAAATTTCTTTTGAAATATATAATTGTTGGTGAAATTTACTCTCACCAAAATTTTGAAATCACCTTTTGCTGATGCTGACACTTTAAAAGAATTTCTGATAATGTAACTATCACACAGCCAGACACAGCTCTTATTAAAAATATTAAAACCTACCAAAAGACGTATTCATTTTCGACATCTCATCATTCATAACAGGAATGTCATCTTCAATTTCATCAATGTTTCTTGTCATTGACAGCAGTTTCTCAAGATCAACTACACCCTCCTGAATCCATTCATTAACAGTCTTAAGAAATGTTTTCCCTAAATTTGTTTGAGCAGATATTACTGTATTGTATGAAACAGATAAAGAAAGGCTGGCCAGACGACTAATACAGCGTTTTTCTGCCTGTCCTTGTTTCAGTATCAAACCAATGACACTAGCCAGCATGTTACATTGTCGATTTCTTATTAGAAGAAATGTGTTTACTGACGCCATTATAGGTGGTATTATGGCAGTGGCAGTTTTAACTTTGTTTCGCCTAATTCGTGGGTTTGTAGCAAACGCTTTGAAAATTGCCATAGAAAAAGGTGCTTTATCAAGTGCTTCTTTGTGTTGAGAAGGAAAGGAAAATTTTCTGATGTCTGAATTTTCAATTGAGGTGTTGAATAGGTTAGATTTGGTGAGTGACTTAGCCTCATTTGAAACTTTCTTTGACAAGTACTTCAAAAGAGTGTCTTTTACTTCTTTTGTTTCAGTCGAGAGAATTTCATTGAGAGCATTTGAATTTTTGTCTGTAAGAATGGACTTCACTGTTCTGAATTTACTTTTTCCAACTTTGAAACTTTCTGTTTTACCATCTTCAAGAGTCACCTGTAGATAAAGAGATTTTACAAATGTTATAAACTTCAAAAGCAATGGGAATCAAGGTTAAAGATACCAGCCTAGGGTCCTGAAACTTGAGTTCAAGTAGTTGAAACCACCACTGTTCTAAAAATTGTTATCAATGGTAATATGAGTTTTTTCCAAAAAAATAACACGTCACCACCTGACGAAAGTCTGGTATCTCGACTCGAGCCCCTCTGTTTAACCCTATACAAATCAACTTGTAAACTGTTTCTATCAGGTAAAAAAACTTTCCAAATATAACATTCCTAATTTTGAATTGATGCTCTGAGTAACATATAACTTACTTTAAAGACTTTGTTATCTAATAAATCATCAAAAGGTATCAGGTCTTCTTCTTCTTCTTCTTCTTCTTCTTCTTCTTCTCCATCTTCATCTTGTTCATCACCTTGTTCTTGTTCTTGTTCTTTTCCTTGTTCATTTCGTTCTGTAACTTTGTGCTGATCCGGTCCTGGTTCTTCTTGTTCTTGTTGCTGTTCTTGTCGCTGTTCATTCATTTCTCCCATTTCAAGACGCTTTCTTGAGGTGGAACTAGAGTCCTTTGACATACGTTTTCTTTTACTGATGATAAAACCCTCCATTTCAACTTTTTTCCTTGTGTCTTCAAACTGTTTCATGAATTCATGTCTTGTTTGTTAAAGGCAATCACTTTACGCTGACATACTCTACACATTATCTTTAAATCAAGCTTACTGTCAATTTCATATCCGAGTATAAACTCTAAATGTTTGCATAGTAAAATTTTCTCTTTTTTTCCAGAAGAATTTGAGTACAACTTTCTACGATAATCGTCTACCTTCTCTTCTTTAAAGCATAAGGCACAGTATTGGTCACTCTATCTTTGAACTCAACTCCTTCACAATCTTCACTGGTGTTGCATCAATATCAATACCTTCCATCATTGTATTTGTAGCATGTTATATCATATTGTAACAATTAAAATCACTTTTTGATATAAATAAAACAAGAAAAAGAAAATATTAACACTTTCATAATATAATATATGAGAGGTTAAGGTAGGCTTCATCACCTTGTGTCCAGACCGCAATATTTTTATCCCAGAGAAAAGATAAGAAAAGTCTGCTCTTTGAGGGGGGATCGATCAGTGTACCTTTACACCAGACGTCCGCGCTCGATAGGATCGATCATTGGAACGGCTCGATGACGGATCGGTATGTGAGCGATGGATTACTTAACGATCCGGATAGGAGATCGATGGAAGATTCAGCCATTAAAAAGTCTCTTGAGTATCGATCCTTTGTTGATCTATTATCGAGCTAGTATTTCAATCGATATATCGATTCGTCATCGATTGTTAATCGATTTGTCATCGATCGTTTACAGCCAAATGACTTTTTAGAATTTCACCCCTGCATCTCAGTTTTTGAGATTTGCTTCTCACATTCTCAAAACTCTGCTTCTAAAAATATGAATCTCACTTGAAACTCTAAAAAGTCATTTGGCCGCAAAAGCACACTGATTGGGGGGGGCTGGGTGATAAAGTCACTCTTATAT
This sequence comes from Clytia hemisphaerica, assembly GCF_902728285.1. NCBI lineage: Eukaryota > Metazoa > Cnidaria > Hydrozoa > Leptothecata > Clytiidae > Clytia > Clytia hemisphaerica. The sequence continues at coordinate 73,301 of NW_027103284.1, forward strand.
GAACGTGGAAACATAATCCAAAATTTTCACCAGACCAAACTTTTAAAACTGAACTAAAACTGACTAGGGTCCTTTAATTAAAAAGAGTATACCTTTAAAATCCTACAATGTCTTTCAACAAAAACAAACAAGAAAGCTGCAAAAAACATCCAACCAAACGAACCAAATGAAATCTTATATTTCTTGTTTTGAACTTTGAAAGTTGAAAACCTGAAGTTCGCTATGCTTCCGATTTTCTGATCAATAAATCCCGATTTTAGTTGATGAAAATAAATTTTCTCCCAACCTCTTACATTTTCTTCTTTTCTACCGGATTGATATAGTCTAAGACATTGAGCCCTTCCGAGTTTTTACCCGCCCGCGCGGATAAAATTTCCGCCCGACTGCTAATTTGCGTGTTTGAGGTTATTCTTTATTATTCGAATTCGTCTTAGACTATAGCATAGTCTATTAAATGACGCGCCCACGCGCCTTCCATTTATTGACGCGCCCACGCGCCTTACGCGCCCTACGCGCCTGAATTTTGACGCGCCCTCTTACGCGCCTTATTATCAACGCGCCCTAAATGTTTGATGTGCCTTTTACAGTATTACTACCTTAAATTTTTGTAAATTTTGACGACAAAAACCCACCAACAATTTTGTTAACAATATAAGGGAAAAATAAATCAGACAAATTAATTTGGAAATTAATACTACTTGACAAAGCTTACCATGCATCGTTAAATCAATAGTTTTAAAAGTATGCTTACGCATCAGCCCTATCTGACCAATATTAATGTAATGCCTATGTATACATATTCTACCATTCTTCAAGTAAACTAATTTTGACAAAAGCTTCGGCATCACATAATTAAAGAAAAATTGTCAGGAATTATAGGAGATTCAGATTGATGAAAGTTTTGTTACGAAAACGATGCTTGTAAAAACAAGTATGCTATGTTTGATTTATGAAAAAAGTTATTACCGAAAGCCAAATTCCCTTAAATCAAAAGTTATTGATTGGTTTCTTATAAAGACGATGCTTATAAGAAAAATAAATATGCCCACGTTAAGCACAGTCCCTTACTTGCTTTGAAAATACTGCTTACGGAAAGCCTAATCCCCTCAAATCAAAAGTTATTGATTGGTTTTTTATAAAGAAGATGCTTATAAGAAAAATAAATATGCTGACATTAAACACAATTCCTTACTTGCTTTGAAAAGAACTAATAGCGAGGTTAAATATCGGGTTTGCTCTAGAACACGTTTCCGTTCATTTTCTCGTTCTAGAGCAAATCCGATATTTTTTCCCGGAGTATGTCTGCCAAGCTTTCGGGTTAGCCAGTAGAAAAGTGCCGTAGCCCGAACGAAGGCTTCAAAAATTCGTCCGTCGTCCTGAGTTATCTACTGATACTTCTTAACCTCAGGGCGCGTCGGTAATAAGGCAAGTAAGGCGCCTCAAAAATTTAGGGCACATCGATGATAAGGCGCGTAAGAAGGTGCGTCAAATCTTAAAGGCGCGTCGAAATTCAGGCGCGTAGGGCGCGTAAGGCGCGTAGGGCGCGTAAGGCGCGTCATTTAACAGACTCTAACTTTTTGTTACATACGAAATTTTTTTAATCGAGTTCTTTCCAACTGTTATCAATAAACATAGAGCATGAATGCGTTTCGAACAAAACAACATTCGATGGATGTTATGAGTTTAAGTTTGGTGGTTATAGAAGGAACCTTCGAAATCATTATATCACCAGGTATGTGATCATTCACTTCAGTCGAGATGAGTATAACAGATTAGACAATGTTTTATAAATCTAAAATTATTTCGTAGAGGTCGATTGATCCGTGAGTTCAAATTCTATGAATAAGAAAGAATAAGAGTATTTGGTACTGGTCTGTACCTGCCGGAACTAATGGAACTCTTCATTTGAAATTTTCACCAGTGGTAGATATTAACAATCTAGGGTAGTGTGCAAAATCTTATTTTGGTCAAATGAGTGGTTGGCATTTGAATTGCCGCACAAAATTAGAGTAAATAATTATAACGTCATCAGATGGCTATGACGTCATCAACGATGCCAAAAATTCATATTTCAAGTCAGTTAGATAAATATTTAAAAATGTTGTAAAAAATGTTCTTTTTTTTTTGGGGGGGGGGCTCTGTGCAAGTCTCCCCCCCCCCTCAAGATGCTCTAACTGTTAATAAGACAGATCCTGAATTTTCTTCCATTTTAGGCCAAAGTTACGGTGAAGAATATATGGATTTTCCGCTTACGATAACAGATTCCACAACGATTTCTAAAGTTAAAGATAACATTAAAGAGACTATCAATATCTCGCCGAAATCTTTCACATTGAAGAAAGATGGAGTCGAAAGTATAGACGAGGATGGTGAGAAGTCAGTCGTTGATTTTGTTGACAGTATGTATTCGTTATTCTTTTATTTTGCTTTGATTCATGTGCGAATTCGTTTCACTAAATGTACTGATAAGATTGAGGAGTTTACCGAAACTTTGAGCCATGGAAATCCATTTAAAACACTGAAGGTTTTCACAAAAGAAATTCGTAAAAAATATCATTTGAAGAAAAGCGAATTGAAATACATTGCTTCGGATTCTGATGCGCATTTAACGGATAGAGAGGTTTTGGATAGCAGGATGTTGATTGATTTTTGGAAAAGTAAGATTTGTTTACTGGAATTTGAAAGCAATAAAAATATTGATGGAAAATGTTCTTTGATGTGATTATGATATCTTATACAGAAAAATAATCAAGTTGCGACCAAAATTCTGTCCTCGGGTGTTCGTTACCATTAACCCTTTCAGTCCCAAGGCTTTTGCACTTTTTGAAAAAAAAGATCAAAAGTTTCGCGCTCAGCAAGACATCGGTCAAGAGGTAAGGACGCTCCGAAATGAACCTATTTTCTTTAAAATTTGATGCTCTTGCTAATGGTAGCTACGAGAGCACCGGAAATTACTTAGTTCCGGAGATATAGTCCGGTGAAGTTTGTTAACGCTGGTCTCTGGGGCTGAAATGGTTAAAAAGATTACATCATTTAGACATATATATTATTTATTGTGTTCCGTATTATTTGCACATACAATCACTTCTATAATATATTTTGAATCAGTAATTTTGTAATTTTGATATTGTTATGTTTATTATATTAAAAATTTCGTCACTCCACTGTTGCACCTCTACCAAGCCAAGAGACTGGGTTAGAGTTTATTGTATCACTTTTATAATATATTTTGAATCAGTATTTTTGTAATTTTGATATTGTCATGTTTATTATATTAAAAATTTCTCCACTCCACTGTTGCACCTCTACCAAGCCAATAGACTGGGTTAGAGTTTATTGTATCACTTTTATAATATATTTTGAATCAGTATTTTTGTAATTTTGATATTGTCATGTTTATTATATTAAAAATTTCTCCACTCCACTGTTGCACCTCTACCAAGCCAATAGACTGGGTTAGAGTTTATTGTATCACTTTTATAATATATTTTGAATCAGTATTTTTGTAATTTTGATATTATTGTTTTTATTGTATTAAAAATTTCTCCACTCCACTTTTGCACCTCTACCAAGCCAAGAGACTGGGTTAGAGTTTATTGTATCACTTTTATAATATATTTTGAATCAGTATTTTTGTAATTTTGATATTATTGTTTTTATTGTATTAAAAATTTCTCCACTCCACTTTTGCACCTCTACCAAGCCAAGAGACTGGGTTAGAGTTTATTGTATCACTTTTATAATATATTTTGAATCAGTATTTTTGTAATTTGGATATTATTGTTTTTATTATATTAAAAATTTCTCCACTCCACTGTTGCACCTCTACCAAGCCAAGAGACTGGGTTAGAGTTTATTGTATCACTTTGTGATGTATTTTGAATCAGTATTTTTGTAATTTTAATATTATTGTTTTTATTATATTAAAAATTTCTCCACTCCACTGTTGCACCTCTACCAAGCCAAGAGACTGGGTTAGAGTTTATTGTATCACTTTTATAATATATTTTGAATCAGTATTTTTGTAATTTTGATATTGTCATGTTTATTATATTAAAAATTTCTCCACTCCACTGTTGCACCTCTACCAAGCCAAGAGACTGGGTTAGAGTTTATTGTATCACTTTTNTAATTTGGTAGATAATTTTATTATTATTATTATCTTTATTTTTTTTTTCCCCCACCCCTACCCCCCACTGAATGCCTGTAAAATTTCCATGTAACTTTTGCCTCAAGCCAGTAGCAACCAATCACAGAGGGATTTTTTGTGACATCTGCAACCATTGGGTCCATGCGAAATGCAACAACACCAGCAATAATGAATATACCAGACTTATGGATTCAGACTCTGATTCACCATGGTCCTGCCAAAAATGCTTGAAGAATACTCTTCCGTTCAACGATATAACTGATGAATGCTTAAAGCTGCTATCTCAAGGTAAGAATTTTGACACTTCAATTTTCGATCCTAGTGCCTATGTAAACACTCAATATTTCAAAGACATTGATGATACACTCCAGAGCTTTGATACTGAAGAAGAAACTTCTTGTCCTTATCTTTCATTGAGTGATGTTAATAATCTAAAAATCAATGAGTCAAAATCCCTTTCGTTTCTAAACCTAAACATTGCTTCCCTGAAATTACACCAAGATGAGTTAAGCACTTTAGTAAAAAACTGTGATAATGAATTCAGCTTTATAGGAATCTGTGAAACTGGATTCCAAAAAAACTCTCCAAACGATGTCAATTTGGATAATTTTGAACCAATCGATACTCCCACCAAAAGCACCAGGGGTGGTACACGTCTTTATGTTAACAAAAAATTTGATTTTCTGCCCAGGAAAGACCTTGAACTTTACAAAGATAAAAAACTTGAATCGACCATAGTTGAAGTTCTAAACAAACCCAAAAATTTTATTGTTGCTGTCATCTATCGACATCCTGGCATGGATTGTTCTGAATTTAATATTCTTTACTCAAATTTACTGGAAAAAATTTCTCGAGAAAAAAAACAAGCTTTCATTATGGGTGACTTCAATCTTGATCTTCTAAAATTAGAATCTCACGAAGAAACAGAAAATTTCATTCACAGCAATCTCTCTCATTTCTTCAAGCCACTTATCACTAGACCAACAAGAATTACTCCCCACAGTAAGACTTTGATTGACAACATTTTTACAAACAGTTTTGAAACTATTACTCATTCAGGCAATATTATTTCTACTATTTCAGACCACAACTAACAGTCCTGAAATGGAATGAACAAGAAGGGAAGGTCAATAAAATCAAAAAACCAAAAAGGGATATGAAAAACTTTAATCGTGAAAATTTTCTATTGGATTACCTTGGTATACCATGGGATGAACTTCTTCTTAATAAAAACCCAAGTGAAAAACTAGAAATTTTTATCAAAACATCACAAGAAAAAATTGACACTCATGCTCCTATTAAACTCACAAACCAAAAACATGCCTCTGCTCATAAACCCTGGGTCACTACAGGGCTCCTAAAATCAATCAAAACGAAGGACTTTTTATACAAAAAGTTTCTAAAATCAAAACAACAAGCTCTTAAATCTATCAAACATCAAAATTACAAAACCTACAAAAAACCTTCTTGTCAAACTACTCAGAAAAAGCAAAAATAATTACTACAAAAACTATTTTGAAACTCACAAGTCAAATCTAAAACTAGTCTGGAAAGCAATTAATGAGGTCACCAATAACAAAAGCAAACAAGATCTTTCTCCAAAACTAGTCATACACAACAACAAGAAAATAACCAACGAAAAGAAATTGCAGATACTTTTAACAATTATTATGGTTCTATTGCTGAGATAACCAAATATTTTATTATGTTTATATACGTTATAGCAATCATCTGTTGATTCTAGATACATTTATTACCATAAAACTAGAGCAAATGTACATTTTATATGCTCTTACGAACATGAATATATTTTTACGATCGTCCCCGGTAAATATATTTATCTATCTATCTATCTATCTACAACAGACTCCAGGTAGACTGACAGGAGAAGAAAACAAAAAATGAATCAACGAAGGTGTAAACACCTTAGACTCCTTTGGAGCCGACTGCACTAGACACCAGGCAGGGGACATCCTCGCACATCCTGATGTACTAGGCAAATATATATAGCATGAAAATAAAATGTTTTCTCCTGTCAGATCTACAAACAACAAAGAGTGGCCGAATTCTTTTTCCTCTTAGAGAGACGATGTTATAATGAAAGGGTAATTAGTCCTATCTGGGTCCCTCTGTCTTTATCCTGGCTTGGGACAGGCTGACTGTCATTCAAGACAGTCAGGCGACATTACCCCAGCGGACTGTACAAGATGACAACATACTCCAGGTAGACTGACAGGAGAAGAAAACAAAATATATATATCGCTATTTCAAAAAATGATAAAGCATACTGGTCAAAGACAAAACCCAAATCTTCCATGTCCTTTACTCAAAATTCGTCGAAGACAGCTATGAAGCATCTTATTAAAAATTGTTTTTTCAAGGCAGGTGACATTATTATGTGTCAGGTGATAGGAATTCCCATGGGAATTGATCCAGCACCGTTTTGGGCTAATCTCCTACTCTACCAATATGAACAACGGTACATGAGCAAGCTCATCGAGGAAGATAAGGTTAAAGCTCGCCATTTTCATTCAACAAAGAGATTCATTGACGATTTGTGTGCTATCAATGATGGGAACTTGTTTCAATCTGTGTATGGAGAAATCTATCCAGATGAACTTGAACTCAAAATTGAACATTCTGGATCTCATGCTTCTTTTTTAAACCTAGATATTTCCATCAACGACGGGATTTTTATTTACAAGTTGTTTGATAAGCGCGACGCTTTTCCTTTTTCTATAGTTCGGATGCCACATAAAGATAGCAACATGCCTGAATCCATTTTTTATTCTTCGTTTGTTGGTGAACTTCTCAGGATTGCTCGATCAACTACTCTAGGGGCTGAGTTAGGTCCCGTATGCGCATCGGCGTATAGTCATTTTTTCTTTTGATCATGAAAGTATAGTCCTTGAAGAGTCAGAAAACGTGTGTGGCGTTATTTGGATCAGGCTCAAATTTCCATAATGGCGGATTTTAGATTTTCAACCCTTTTTAGCCCCCTTGATTGAAAAAAATTTTTCTTTGACTTTAAACATAGACATATTATATACCAATCCATCACAAATTTTATGCTGATTGAGAAAAAGGTCAGAATCATGGTCCGAAAATTTCGTTATCTGGAGATATGAGGCACTTTCGATTTCGATTTTTTGAAATAACTACTTTTGGTTCCAGATTTGCGTGGCTGTAACATTTGATTGGCTTACTTGATATACTTGAAATTTTCGGAGGGTCTTGCCTGCCGTTCAAATAATAAAATTCAGAAAAATTTATTTTCTACATAAATTTCGAAATCCATAATGGCAGATTCAAAACTTTCTTTCGTCACATTGGCTCTTAGGCTCTGCTAGCCTAAGAAAAATATTTTGTTGAGCTTAAAACCCTGCATATTATATACCAATCGATCACAAATTTTATGCTGATTGAGAAAAAGGTCAGAATCATGGTCTGAAAATTTCGTTATCTGGAGATATGGAGCACTTTCGATTTCGATTTTTTGAAATGACTACTTTTAGTTCCAGATTTGCGTTGATGTAACATTTGATTGGCTTACTTAATTTACTTGAAATTTTCGGAGAGTCTTGCGTACCGTTCAAATAATAAAATTCAGGAAAAGTTTTTTTTCTACATGAATTTCGAAATCCATAATGGCGGATTCAAAATTTTCTTTCATCACAGGGGCTCTTAGGCTCTGCTAGGCTAAGAAAAATATTTTTTGAGCTTAAAACTTCATAGCTCGAGATGGCAAAATTTTACCTTTTTCGTAATCAGCATAAAATTAATGATCGATTGGTGTATAATATGCAGGGTCTTAAGCTCAAAAAATATTTTTCTTAGCCTAGCAGAGCTAACCTGATAGCAGCTGTGGAGTTTTCTACGCGACACGCTGAAGCTCTAAAGATCGCTGAAAACTAACATCTGAGGAAAATGGCCCTATCTCTACGGAAAATTTGAGTCAACTTTTTGTCTCGTGCCGAAAAATCAAAACTGTTTTTAATCTCTTTGGCGCTCCGTTTAAAGCTAAAAATCAAACCAAAACAAATCGCTGAGATCACAGTAGAATTAAAATGGAGTACAAAGAAGCTTTAGATAATGCTTTGAAAAAGATGGGATTTGGACCAGAGTCACCTCAAAAATAAACTTATGACTATTAATTCCTCTATTCTGTATAATTTAGATTAGTCTTTTCTTTTGTTATAATCCAGTACAATAATGAATAAAACATGTTCATTTAGTCAAAATAGATACATTAGAGGGGATGCTACATGTGTTTCGTTTGTTATTTTTTTACGTTTTCTTTAGAAAAATGGACTCACTATCGGAAGACCCGTATCAACCGACCATCAATGCGTCAATTGAAAGTGACGAATTTGGATCGCCGAGCATGGGTCGACAACTCTTGCCGCCGCTATCGTCGTCATTTAACTTGGGGTCAAATGAAGAAATGCCAAGCATACAAACGTTAATTGCAAACATTTTGTCAAAGGATAGTTCAGACACACCAAACTTGTCCCAAACCATCCAACCATTGTCAGACAACGCAGGCGCGGCAAACCTGCCCAAAACCGTTAATGTTTATCGTGAAAACGGAAAAACGATAAAAATATCTAAACGGAAGGCGACGAAAAAACAAGAAGGCATTATAGTCAAGATTTGCGCGGGGAGCGTGGCATGAGCTATGCGGAGACGGCCAAAGCCCGCTCCAAATGAGAAGTGACCTAACGACTGGGTTCGTAAAGAAGATGAAAGAGCTGAAGACTCAAATGGGTGACGAGAGTTACTTAGTGTAGTATAAAGAGGGACATCGTGATCAGCAGTCTGTCCGGAAGTTTGCAACAACGATGGACCTCTTCTCCAAAACATCAACGAATGTCCCAGCCCCGATTTTGCCCCCAGATGATGTTTTGGAAATGCATTCGCCAAGCAAAAAGAAGCAAAGGGTGGTCACGAATTTGTGTCAGACTCGGTGCAGAGTATGGTAGCCCAGCTGATGTAGCATTTGATTCAAGATGGATTGGTTGCGAGTTTGTCAGTGACAATGGGATTAAATGCCAACACTAGCAGCATAGCAAGTGTGTCGGATTAACACTAAAAAGACACGTTGAGTCGGTAACGTGGCTTTGTACACTCCATCGCTCCATGCCACCAAAAAATAAAAATAAAAATGCTACTGGCAGAGAGTCTTCAAAATCGACGTCCGGAGAAGAGTCAGCAAAGAAGCCCGCTGGGCCCCCAAAAGCAAAAATATGGAAAACTGTGAAACAAAAATAAAGAATTTTTATAACTTGTAAACGTTCCCAAAATATTTGTAATTATGCTAGGTATTTAATTTCAAAACTTTTCTATTTATTTCTATTTTTCTATTTATTTCAACTTCTCTTTTTATTTTATTTTAATTAATGAGGATCCATAAAGAAATTTAAATTAATCCTATGAATTTATTTTTAAGTTGACGAAAGTTTACTAAAGTAACGGTTTTCTCGATATACACCTATTGTAAACTTATTAGTGAAGCTAAGCATGTAGAGGCAGGCAGGCTGGACCAGTTTGGAACACGCACACAATAATTAATTTAATTTGATTGGTTAATATTGTGTTGACAGAGTTCAAACTAAAAAGTACAAAATGAAAATGAGAATTATTTCGAACTAAAATGACAAATCCTTGACTAAGCATGACAAAATATCCTAGATATCCTGAAAATGCCCATGGTAAATCTATGAAATTTCTCAAAATCTGAACAAACAATAGAGATAAAATGACAAAAAAACAAGACTGAAATTAACTAATTCAAAAATAAATTTTAGGTAAATTCTATAATTGAAAATTGCACTGAAAAAATCCTATGCTTATCCTAACTTAAAGAGAGACACTGAGAACCAAAATACTACTCAAAACACAAAAAAAAAACAAAGGACTCACCGGCTGGCCGATAAGTGTGTGCTGTGAAATGCCATGCCAATAATTCAATGAAAATTGATGAATTGAAAATTCTTAAAATTTAAAATTCTTTGACTTAAAATTCAGAATTTGTGAATCAAAAAAAGTGACTTCTCCTCTGACTTCCCTCAACATACATCCTTACAAAGGCGTTATGTCAGAAATGTGCAAATCAGAAAACGTATAATTAACAAACTACCTTTTAAGCTTTAATTCCTCTAATGTGTCTGAAAGTTATTTCGACCATACGCCAAATTAAATTCCCGCCAAAAATAAGTTCTCTTATGAGGTAATGATTTTTAGAGCCGATCTCAAATCAATATGAATTGATGAAATAATTTAGAGGAATATGATTACAAACTGATACTGATTTCTTCATATCACATCTTGTGCTGGAATATAGAGATCATTATTTTTCCGGGTAGTAATTTCAAAAAAATTATAGTATTTAAAATTATATTTTTACATTGACAATTGATTCTCAATTTTCCACTTTCTGCCACACCAGCTTTGTCTTAGAATCAGCACGCTCAGATAAGTTAGCTATGTCGTCTGAAAGAAAATTGTGAGCAAAGTTTCTTGGCAGATCGCTATAATTATCGGTAGTCAGGAATTTGGAACCACGCAATACAACCCTCCATGTTAAGATTTCAAGTTGATCAGTCTCGCCTTTTCTGTATCCAGAAGATCAAGCTTCTTTGAGACTGATTTGTATATTTCTTCAAATTCATCCAATGAGCGTGAAAGTGTTTGCCAAGTTGCAGCCTTGATCGGACCTTTCGGTGCAATCAATTTCTGGCGCTGCACCTTACCTTCTAGAATAAAGTCTTGTCCCTGACTTTTTCTTGGGACTTTGGTTGTGCTATAAGACATGTATTTATCACGGTGCTCTCTCACAGCAGGATGATAAAGGACGCGATTTCTTAAATCTCGGTACGAAACTTCGCGATAGTAAGGGTGGTTAAAGGCATAAAAGAAATCCTCAAATTTAAAACGAGCTGCATCAATTGCTTTGAATCATTACATCGCACACCATTTTTTAACATAAAGATCGGCAACATGAAATGAATATCACTTCCGATATCATGGATATTGTTGGGTTATTATTCTCAATAGACCACTCAAGAAACCCAAGAACAGAAACTTTCTTTGTTGGATCGTTTTCATTTTTAGCGCCAAGCACATATTGACGGACAAGCTCGAAAGAAGTACCAAATAGCAGCACCTGAATCGCTTGCCATGATTTGTGTGTGTCTTTTGCATTCACAAAAAAAGAAAAAGCTTTTGGTGAGTTAAAATTGATCAAATCCTTTGGGAGTGGTTCCAGTATCACGTCTTCAAGAATTTTGAAGAGTGTTTTCATCTGATTCATATGCATATGCCCTAATCCTGGAACCATACTTAAGTAGCCGTAACTCTCTGGATCCTGTTTAATTAATCTCTCCGAATAGCAATAACGAGGTCCGTCACATCCAACAAAAATCCATTACCGGTCAATACCAATTCTGGCGGAAATTTTGATTTCATCAAGGACCTTTTACACATTTTTGTAGCTATTGGGGTTAACTAAAATGGGTTCAAACATCTTAATGGTTGGGTGACACTCGTCCACTTTTTCGCCGATATCGACGCAGGTCGAAGCATAAAAACAATCTGGTTTCGAAGCGGACTTGCCTGTAACCTCTGAATATTTGCTCAAAGGACTTTCACATTTATCGCATTTTCGTTTCAAGCCATTCTGTAGCCTGGGAATCCAAGCTCTCAATCTTAGAAAAAACAAAAAATGCCTCACCTCACAAAGTTCTAAGATTATAGAGCTTGGTGCAGGTAGATTAGTCTGACACAGAATGTTATAAACAGTCTGTGTGTGAACCCTTGTTGACAGACTTTCTAAACCTTGGAAACCCAGGCAAACACACATAATCCACTTACCATAAAGACTCCTCCACAAGCTCTAAAGACTTTCAAAGCTACTAAAAACCACATTAAAACATCAGCCACATGTATTTATCTGAAAAAGCTAATTAAAATTCAGAAACGCGTGTCATACTAAAAGTCAAAAACATTCAAACTGAGCGAGAAATCATTTTCACCAACTTAACGCAACAAGGACAAAAGTTGCCAACAAAACAAAACAGCGACAAACCTTAAAACCAACAACAATAACAAAATAAAAACAAAGAACCAAAAAGTAACAACCCACAAATAAACAATCTTACAATAGACAAACAATCAATATAAATCTACAAATTTAGCGGAGAGAAAACCGGTAAGTGAATTTAAAGAAAGTTGAGAAATAAATGGAAAGTAAGTAAGTAAGTAAGTATTTATTTACCATTTAACACTACAAAAAAGATACAAGTGGTGATATGCACAAAAAAATATATGGAGGGAGACCGCCTTATAGTCTAGCTAATCAAAAAGATGCGGCCACCTAAGTACAGATTGCGTTTATAACACTTTGTAACTTATTATAAATATTTTTAGAATTTTTTTATAATAAAGAATAAATTAAAATAGTTTTCTAAACTTTAGGTAGGGGAGGGGTGTGCTCAGTATCTCCCAAGGTGAGTAATTTAACAAAACTGAATCAGATAGCTCAGGGTAATATTTGGGTAAGATCGTGGATGCTGTTCAATGTGTTTATGCAAAACTTAGAGAAGATTTGTTCCCAAGGTAATGTGTTGTAGGAGGGAACAAAAAGTAGTTTCAACCTGCTCCTCTGGTATTTGGGTGTTTTGTCTTCAGCATCGAGCTGAATAAAGTTAAAAAACTCCAGAAGGCAAAGGGTAATTTGTTATTTAGGAATCTGTGGACAAAAGAATATAAGCTTTGCAAGGTCAAAAATCTTGAGATTTTGAGTGTCAGAAAAGAGTGGAGAAGAAGGGCATCGAAGTTGTTTAAAGTAATAAGACGTAAGGCTTTCTTTTGAAGGATAAATATAGGCTTAGAAGTGGTATTGTCAGTGAGACCCCAGAGTTGGCACCATATGAAGATGGGAATGAAAAAAAGCATAATAAATGTTAACTAAGGTTTTTGTTGAAACATAGTAGCTTAGATATAATACCATTTGCTCTGGCAAGTTGCTGATAAGAGTGTGTGGGCTTTCCAGTTGAGGTGCATGTCAATCAAAACGCCAAGGTATTTGATATTTGAACTTTGAAAAATTTTCTTACCTCCAATTTTAAGAAAAGGGACAAAAGGAGAATTTTTCGACAGTGTCTGAAAATTAAAAATTCTGTTTTTCCAGCATTAAGGGTTTTTATTGGCTTTGAGCAAGTTGGAGGGATCTTAGGTCAGATTGACTCTGTTGGCAAAGGGAAAATCTCATTAAAATGTAAAATATGGGTCATCAGCGAAATGAAAAGTTTCACTTGAAAAGATTGCATTGTGAAGATCATTAATATAGATTAAAAAAAGCGGTCCTAGACAGAGCCTTGTGGAAACCATGAGGGATTATTTAATAGAAGATTTATTAGATGAAATAGAGACAAACTGGGATCTGTTAGATAAAGGATCCTGAACCAGTCATTCCTTTCCTCTAACCCATATTGGTCGAGTTTGAAATTAGAATAGATGATCAACGTTCGAACGCCTTTTGCAAATCAACAAAACACCCACACAAATTACCATCATCAAGAGATTTCCGAATACGTTCAATAATATTAAGTAGGTATGGATGGTTGGTGAGATCTACGAAAACAAACTGGCGCTCAAAAAATACTCGATGAGAATCTAAGAAAGTAATAGACGAGAGTACATAAGTTTCTCAAGAATTTTCTCTATTTGGAAAGGAGAGCTTAGGGCGATAATTGGATATTTCAGTGGCGACCTTGTTTTGAAAACGGAATACTTTTGAGAGTTTAAGATGTGGATTACAACCATTCAAATGAAAGGTTNCCCGAAGGTAGGGGAGGGCGCCACTCTTTCTCCACTTACCCTTGATCCTTCTCTTAGCTGCTGAGCATCAAGCAGAGAGGCATCATGTACCATTTTGGGAATCTTTGGTATGACCTGGCTGGGGGTTGAACCCACAACCTTCCGAACTGTAGCCGTGTGCTCCACCAATGTACTACGGTCACTACTTAAGTCACCCGTCATCTAACCAAAAGAGAAGAAAGTGTTGATCAAGCACAACTAGAAGAGATTAATTAGAAAGAAGGACGCAATATTGGAAAGTTTGAAAAATTGGCCTAGAGCCCGGTTCGGCGTGCCGTACAACTGAAAGAGAATATAAGTACAGTATGTGGCCCCCAAAACGTCGATCAAATTTAAAATTTCTCTCAGATCTAAAGGAAAGACGTTTCACAAAAATTTTAGCTGCATGAAAAACTATACGTTAAAAACATCTATACTTTATTTCCCAGAAGTTCTTTTTCAAAATTTTCAATTCCAACAATATTTTTCAATGGCTTAAAGATAGTAGCTTTTTTCTAATGGCCCCCAAAACGGAGGTTTGAAATTTTAGCGATTTCTCGAGATATCTTTAAGATATGAATACAAAATTTTGACCATTTTGAAATGTGATTTAGAGGGTTTTGGGCATAAATTAGTTTGATAAAATTTTTACAGTATACCCCTGGTTGTCAAAACGCAGGTTTGGGGCCCCCAAAACGTAGCTGTAGTTAAAATCAAATTATTTAGCCCAGTGGCAATAGGGAGAGAAACTATGAACATATTTGTGTTTTCCTTTTTCATAATTATAATGTATGTTGATTCAGCAGATTGAAATAAATAGAATCTTTTGTAATGAGTAAAGAAAAATGTGGAGCAAGATTTTTTTCTTCCTTTTATTTACAATTTTGAAAAGACTCTTTTATCAAAATTTTGCTGACATCAGTTTCAGACGAGTCGGGTGTATATAACACCGTATAATTCCTTTAAAGTGGGGGCGTACGAGATTTCGGTATTGCGGAAATAGGCCTATTTTTGTGCGGAATTTCGGTAATCACGTCAAAACACTCCGGTATTTCGGAATCCAAAAAGACTTCGGTTCCGGAAAAATGCCTATTTTTACTGCAGAAATTCGGTCTGAAGAACTTTAGTTTTTTTGGAATCCGATTGTGTGCTTCAAAAATAATTTATATCCACAAAAGACGCTTCCTGAATCAATGACGTCAAGACAAGCGCGCTACTTGCTAGCGGCATTCGCGCGCACATATGATGGGTATAGGTATGGATTGCTCCACAATCTTATTTCTTGCACGGACCTTTTGTAAGCAGCGAAAAATTTAAGATTTTTCAAAACGGACCAAAGCTCGCACTCAAATGGCATGATGCCTTGAGAGTTTTGTAAGAAGGTCATGTGTCTTCTTGTTTTGTTACTTGTTAATATGGCCAGTATAATTGAATCCCGTGCTGTCTTTTATCTTTTTTTTTTTTTTTTTGAAAAAGTTCAAACTTAACATTTTTATAATGTGGCGTTAATATTTTACTTTTAGTCATATCATCATCACCTATCATTCGAAACAGTTGAAACTCGAGTTCTATAAGCTATATAACTTTGGTTTCAAGGTCAAGATTGTTTTTATGCGGGGGCTTCGACACAAGGGTCTCTATCTAATTATAGTTTCTTACTCTCATCAATAAGGGTGATTAAGAATAAGAGGGTAGGCAAATTATTGAGGTGATCCATTTATATTACCAAGGCCATTGGTATGAGCTAGATTTTTCCCTTTTCCACAGAAAATTATGAGCTGAGGCCGCTTCCAGAGGCTATCGGTATGGTTTCTGAAGCATTGTCCTCTATTTCGTCATTCGAGACAGACATCAGAAAGTAAAACCCTGGCTTCTCCAACTGGTGTTCATGGTTTTGTTTCAACCAAATCATTTATCTCACTTCAACTTCTGAATGATCTTTAAAAAAACACTGAAAACACTGACACGTTTAATTTTAAAAGCACTACATGTTGAACATATGATGACGCTTTCTGTAGAACATTTCCATTAAACTACACATACAAAACAAGTGCTTATGAGCGAACGATCAAGCTACCCCAATCTCCAAAACCGACGAAAATAAACTACGAGTCTGGGCGAACAGATATACTCGTGCCGTTCGTAAACGCACAGTCCGCCAAGAGACAACTATGGCTAAGACGGGTACACTTCCCCACTATTTGTATTCGACCAAAATTAGTGAAATTGCAGATACCACTGAACCTTATTCAGCTCCTACTCAAGCAGTGAAAACAAATCAGGATGATATTAGTGACAAAGATAAAATGAACCTGAGAAGGAAGCCACAAATTTTGACAAAGAGAAAGATGAGAAGGGACAAGAAGATACTTATGGAGGCATGGAAGCTGAGGACGGCGATAAAGACAATTCGGAAATTTGAGGCTTAGACCAAGCGTCATTCTTTATGATTGGTTGATCATCAAGATTCGTTCGTGAAATCAAAATCAACTCAAAATTTATATCTTAATCAACTCAGTTTTTCACTCCTAACATTTTAAATTGATTTGATTTTGCTGGATGATTTTTATTAATTTTGTAAAGCGTGTTTATTTTGAAACTAGAATTAGGGTGTAACAGTTGTATTGTATGTGTCCCAACCGAAATGTTGCTAATAAAAAATCTAGCATCGTACAACAAGAACTGGAATTGTTTTGTGCCTACCTCTCATTGCTAGAACCTTTCCATCCAAAACTTCTTTGGTGTTGATCCTGATACGGCAGGTCTCTCCTCTGATTACCCATTTCAATTGGTCCGTATTTTTAATTACGGTGGTAACATCAATTGCAAAAAAAATCAAAGTAAAATGAGGTAATTTATCCTCCACAGTTCTAACACGTGTACTAGGCGTGATCAATAATATAGTAAATCTCTTATTATCACTTCCTAAAAGCTTTAAGACAAGTTGTGAATAAATCGGAAATTCGAACTCTTTTATAGTAAGATAAATTGTAAATCGGAAACATTTCGAATAATTCGCAACATTTTATTACGTCACATTTGACAGTTCGTTAATTAACGATATTCATTTATAACATTCGAAATTCAAATGTTCGATTCGAATCTTAAGAAAACGTCACTTAAATGTAGTATTATGTAAATTTGTGAATTAATTGCGTCAAAACAGAATCTGTTGACGTTCTTATATGTTGTGTAATTATGAGTTAATAACGACAAAACTGAATGCTCATAAAAAAGGATAATGTTATGTAATATTATGTAATTTGTCTAAAAGAAAAGATAAACAAACGTTCGAAAATATGTTTCGTTTCTTATAAATACCCCAGATGAACTTTTGATCTTTGATTCATTTAGTTGAGACCCAAGTGTATTTTGTTATTTTGATCGTTATAATTTACCATGTCTGAGAAACGAGCACTTGATACTGTAGAGGAAAAAGTTGACAAATTTTTTAGAGATGGTTGTGGTTGTAAAATTGGACCTGAAAAATGGCAATGTTTTCAATTATTCACCAAGGACCAAGCTTCTAAGTTTCGAGATGATGTTTTTGAGTTGGACAATAAAGAGAGAGACATGCTCGTAATGGGTTTTCTTATGGCTAATAAACCAAATAATGGTGAGAAATCAAACTTTTTTTGTATGGTCAACGTGTTTGTCGCACTACGTTTTTATTTTGTTTCGCCTTGTCACTAAAGCTTTATGCTACTTTGTGCAAACATTTCCAAACGAACGGCCTTGTTCCTCGTGAACACGGAAATAAGAGAAAATCAACACATAATTCGCTTCCAATCGAAACACGACAACATGCGGAAACCTTTCTCATCAACTTTGCTGAGCAGAATGCTCTGTTACTACCGGGCAGAGTACCGCATTATCGTGACGAAGAGGCTAGGCTACAACTCCTACCATCGCATGAAACCAGGAAAACAATATGCGTAAGTATCGAGAGGCTAGAGATATTGTCGAAGTACATTTTCTGAATTTTGGAGAGCCAGATTGCCCCACATCGTCATCGCAAAAACGATGAGCGATTTATGTTGGGTTTGCCAAGAGGGAAATACAAAACTAATTCGCGTACGGGCCGAAAATTTCGAGGACGAAGATGACGATTATGACCAAGTCTTGGAAGAACATAAGAAACATCGTCCGGGCTACCGAAGAGCAGCGCTATTACCGAGCCCAATGTGATAAGGCCAAAGAAAATGCAAAGGAGCTTATTTTAAGTGCTGATTTAAGGGTATGGCTCATTTTAGTTGGGACTTCGCTCAACAAGTCCACTACCCGTATAACCCACTTCAACCGGGCCCAATCTTTTTTAAAACGCCTAGAAAGTGCAGCATTTTTGGTATTTGTAATGATGGAGTCAATATGCAGTACAGCTACCTGATCGATGAAAGCAATTCTACCGGAAAAGGAGCGAATACCACCATCACCTACGTTCACCATTTTCTTGAAAATTTCAATCTTGGAGAAACCGATTCTTATTTACACGCTGATAACTGTTCAGGTATCAATACATGTTTTTTATAAGCATAACACTTATAAGCTTATTTGACCTCATTATATTGAGAAAAAAAATTTCTTAAACAATAGATCTATTGTTTTAAAGGATTAAAATCTGGGTCTCAGTATGCTTATAAGTATGTTATGCTTATAAAAAGAAAAACATGGACACGATTATGTATTTTGTGAATGTAAAATGTGTGCTTAATTATAAAGCGGTCAAAAGCATTTCCTGGAACAGCCCATATTTTTATCTTAAACGAGAAAATTGCTACTTTTAAAACAACTTTTCCAATAATTTCAAAAATTTATGACAATTGAAAATAAACATAAACATTAAGAATTAAATTATTATTTATATCAGATTATTAAGCAAACCAGTTGTATAATTGTTTTTCACTTTTTTCAAACTTAGGCTTAGGAATTTTTAATTCATAAATTTTCATTGAATTATTGACATGGCATCTCACAGCACACACTTATAGGCCAGCCTGCGAGTCCTTTGTTTTTTTGTGTTTTGTGTAGGATTTTGGTTCTCAGTGTCTCTATCTAAGTTAGGATAAGCATAGGAATTTTTTCAGTGCAATTTTCAATTATAGAATTTACTTAAAATTTATTTTCGAATTAGTTAATTTGTGTCTTGTTTTTTTTTGTTATTTTGTCTCCATTGTTTGTTCAGATTTTGAGAAATTTGAGAGATTTACCACGGGCATTTTGAGGATCTCTAGGATATTTTGTCATACTTAGTCAAGGATTTGTCATTTTAGTTCGAAATCATTTTCATTTTGTACTTTTTAGTTTGAACTCTGTCAACACAAATTCAATTAATTATTGTGTGCGTGTTCCAAACCGGTCCAGCTTACCAGCCTTAACCTGAGATCAGATTGTGGTTGTTTTCTGCCCACCACGCTGAAGCTCTAAAGGGATGGGTGAAAACATACAATCTGACGAATATGCAATCTCGAAATCGTAAGGAACGCGTTCGTCTAAAAGGACTGAGGATGAAAACAAAGTTGCGTGATTATGTTTATGAATAGGGAGCCGTATCAGTTTTTGACTTTCTGGCGCACAACAAGATTCTTGTTGTAAAATTTTCCGCGGGAGGACTATTTTCCTCAGATGTATAATTTTCAAGTGCCTTCAGAGGTTTACCGTGCACGTAAGAAAATTATGAGCAGCTGTTATCAGGTTAGCCTGCCTCTACATGCTTAGCTTCACTAATAAGCTCACAATAGGTGTATATCGAGAAAACCGTTACTTTAGTAAACTTTGGTCAAGTTAAAAATAAATTCAGAGAATTAATTTAAATTTCTTTATGGATCTTCATTAATTGGAACTATAATAAATTGGAACTATAATAAATTGGAACTATAATAAATATAGAAAAGTTGAAATAAATAGAAAAATAGAAATAAATAGAAAAGTTTTGAAATTAAATACCAGTTTTCGATTTTTTTGCTTTGGCGGCCCAGCAGACTTCTTTGCTGACTCTTCTCCGGACTTGGATTTTGAAGACTCTCCGCCTGTAGCATTTTTATTTTTATTTTTGTTTACATTTCTTTTTGACAAATTTTTCGGTGGCATTACCGACTCGTGTCTTTTTAGTGTTAATCCGACACACTTGCTATGCTGCCAGTGTTAGCATTTAATCCCACTGTCACTGACTGACTCGCAACCAATCCATCTTGAATCAAATGCTACATCAGCTGGGCTACCATACTCTGCACCACATGTCTGACTCAAATTCGTGACCACTCTTTGCTTCTTTTTGCTTGGCGAATGCATTTCCAAAACATCATCTGGGGGCAAAATCGGGGTTGGGACATTCGTTGATGTTTTGGAGAAGAGGTCCATCGTTGTTGCAAACGTCCGGACAGACTGCTGATCACGATGTCCCTCTTTATACAACACTAAGTAACTCTCGTCACCCATTCGAGTCTTCAGCTCTTTCATCTTATTTACGAACCCAGACGTTAGGTTGCTTCTCGATTTGGGGCGAGCTTTGGCCGTCTCCGCATAGCTCATGCCACGCTCCCCGCGCAAATCTTCGACTGGAATGTCTTCTTGTTTTTTCGTCGCTTTCCGTTTCGATGTTTTTATCGTTTCTCCGTTTTCACGATAAACATTAACGGTTTTGGGCAGGTTTGTCGCGCCTGCATCGTCTGACGATGGGTGAACGGTTTTGGGCAGGTTTGCCGCGCCTGCGTTGTCTGACAATGGTTGGATAGTTTGAGACAGGTTTGCCGCACCTGCGTCGTCTGACAATGGTTGGATGGTTTGGGACAAGTTTGGTGTGTCTGAACTATCCTTTGACAAGATGTCTGCAATTAACGTTTGTATGCTCGGCATTTCTTCATTTGACCCCAAGTTAAATGACGACGATAGCAGCGGCAAGAGTTGTCGATCCATGCTCGGCGATCCAAATTTGTCACTTTCAGTTGACGCATTGATGGTCGGTTGATACGGGTCTTCTGATAGTGAGTCCATTTTTCTAAAGAAAACGTAAAAAAATAACAAACGAAACACATGTAGCATCCCCTCTAATGTACCTATTTTGACTAAATGAACATGTTTTATTCATTATTGTACTGGATTATAACAAAAAAAAGAGTAATCTGAATTATACAGAATAGAGGAATTAATAGTCATTAGTTTATTTTTGAGGTGACTCTAAGCACACGGATTCGTGGTGCAGTGGTTAAGGCACCGTTCTCGAAAACCATCGCATGCCGAACCCTGGAGGTGGCCATATGTTAATTTTTTTTAATAGAAAATGTTGTTTTACCAAATAATATACCCATTGTCTTTTAAGTTTTATATTTATATTCTATAAAAATCAGAAATTTTGGTAGAATTTTAAGTGTTCTTAACTTTAATCCACATTTTTTATATATCCAACCCAATCTACCAGTAAAAAGGGTCGTTATTAGAAAGGTTCTTATCAAAGAAAAGGAGTGTACTTAACAATACAATAACAATAGAAAAGTATTACCAACCTTTAAAAAATTGATGTATGTTCTTGAACTGCAGTGGTTGTTGTTTGTCAGTGTTTGTTTTGTTTTTCAGATTTTTTTCCCGCGATCACAGTATTATTGATTGAAGACGTTCCATTGCTATACCGCGATCGCGGTGTAAGTTTAAAAAAATCACTGAGTCGTATTATCTCTGCAATGTTTGACTGTTTATATTTCAAATTTCCGTGCATAGATTTTTTTTTCCGTGGACTATTATCTCCCAAACATATCGAAGAAGGAAAACCAGTATGGTGGCCGAGAGCTGCCACTGCAAAAAAAAAAAAACAGAAAAACGAATTAGTTTAGAATTTAAAACAAAAACATAAGTAAAACAATTTAATTTTTCTCTCTTTTGTTTCTTAAATCAATCACAATTCAATTTCATTTTAATTTCATTTGACTTTTTAGACGATCATATTAAATCGAAATAAAGGCCATTGCTCAAAGCTACTATACTTTGAAAGAACATAGTCACAAGCTCAGCTACCTACTCTTTTTTTAACCCTTTCACTAAAGCCAGGACTTTTGGTAAAGTGAAAGGAAAAGGGTCAAGGAATTCCCTCAATTGCGGGTAAGTCGGTTTTAGGTTACTTCGAGCATGGTTTTACTTCTTCAAATTTTTGAAGAACCCTTCTCGTGAAAGACCAGCGCAGGAGGTATTTAACATCAATAATGGCTAAAAAACGAACAAGTTATGACCCAGAAAAGTGGGATGACTTTGTTGAGGATATGAAGAAGAAAAGGAAAGGGAACAAAATTGACACAGCTGCCAGCAACAGCAACTATCCAATCTTGAGGGACAAAGAAATCATTGTCCAACACTTAGCCAGCCATGCCACAGGTATTAGACCAGCTTCTGTCTTCTGATGAATTTTTCATCCTTTAGATCTGGACAATATTTTTTGTTAATTTGCTCATCTTGTTTTTACTCTCAACTGACAACTTATCTGAGAATGTCTACGTGTGTGTGTCTGTCCCGTCCCCTTGCTCAAAACTTTAGGGCAGCCTGGAGACTTCAAAAATGGCCCAATTTAGCTAAAGTTTTACACACTTGATCTTTGGGTGTATCCCTGGGAGTGTTTTTCTTTCTCCATTTTTTCAAAATTTTGATTTTTTAAGGGTGTGGTCACCAGTTTTTGCCCCAAGACGAGGCTAAAGATTGGCACGCTGGAGACTTCAGAAATGGTCCGTTTTGGCTGAAATCTTGCATGATTCTTGGGGGCGAATCTCTGGCCGAGTGTTTTTTCCATTTTTTCAAAATTTTGATTTTAAAGGGTGTGGTCATCACTCCTTTATTTCAGGCCCTATGAGACTAATGCTAAACTTTAAAGCACAGCCTCCTAGCTTTTCACTCAGGGGGGGGTCGGTACTAAAATCTCAGGCATCATGACGTTTAGTGATATGGTGATACCCAAAAACCTTGAAAATCCTTTTAGTACCATGGGATGCTAAAATACCTTAAAGGAAGAAATTTTGGCAGGAATTTAATTTGGCGGATGGCCGAAAAAGTTTTTTCAGACCGAATTTAATTTGGCAGATGGCTGGAAAAAATAAATTTGGTGGTGGCAGGATATTTCTGGCCTAAAATCGTTTAAATAGGCTAAAAATTTGTTTTTAGGCTCGAAAAAGCACAAATTCTCAACTTCAGTTGAGCTAGAATCTGAGAATATGTGAATGTGTGTATGTCCCAAAACTTTGGGGCAGCCTGGAGTACTTCAAAAATTGTTCGATTTGGCTGAAATTTGGCACACTTGTTCCTTGGGTGAATATCTGCGGTGCTTTTTGGGGCCTGGGGCGAGTTTTTTGTCAAAACAAGGCTAAGAGCTTTGGAGCAGACTAAAGGACTCCAAAATGGTCGATTTGGTTGAAATTTGGCACACTTGTTCATCGGGTGAATATCTGGGGGTCTACAGTTGGGCCTATGAATAATTTGAAGCCACTGAAGTTGAGCCAAGTGCGTTGCGCACGTTCGACTATTTGGAAGATTAATTGAATAAATTAAATTTGGCCGGCATTTAATTTTGCGGATAGTGGAAAAAATAAATTTCGGCGGGAAATTAATTTGGCGGATTTCAGGTAAATCCACTAAATCCGCCAAATTTTCTTCCCGCAGAAATTTCTTCCATTTAAAAGGTACCAAAAAGGTGGTATCTAGACAAAAATTTGACAAATTTTTTAGTACATTTGTACTAAATATGCTGAAAATTGGTGATTTTTATCCGGCAAGTACAAAACGCCTACTACCTACTACTTAATACTTACTACCTACTACTTACTACCTACATGACTTTTTCCCGCACTTTTTCTATAAAGTTTACAGACGCACTTCTTCGTAGAAGAGAAAAATATTTCCTTCGCACACTTATTTATTCATGTTAGTTTTATTTATAAGAATCGATCAATCTAAAAAGTTAAAATACTTTAAGTAAGTAGAGCCCTATGTTTCACTGGGTACTTGCTGAAAATCCTTTGACATGTCTTTGACATTTATTGACAAAATGACCCTTTTGAACCAAACTATTGACAGGGTCGTTAAATATGACCTTTGTAGACTTCATTTTATATAGCAAAAATTCTTATTGTGCTCAATACGAAGAAGCTTTCAGTATCGCAAGGTAGAAATTTTCAGTAGGAAAATACTACAAAGAGCTGTTTTAGAGATGTCAATTTGACCATGTCAAAGTATTGACGAAATGAAATTTTTGATAAAAATATTGACACAGTTATTGAATATTATAAGCTTCCAAGAAATGTTTTGGCACCATTTGATATGATGCAGATCATACAATAGGATAGAGATAGATTAACCCCCTATTATATTACAGAGCCTTTTTTAGACATTTAGGTGTATTCTTATCGTCTTATAATAAGATTCATAAGAGGAAGTATGTTTAGGAAAAAGGAAAGTTCTTATAATAAGAGTCATAAGAGAGAGTAGGTTTAGGAAAAAAGAAAAAATCAAGATAATGGCCTTTTGTTTTATACTTCAGTATACTTTACTTATATGAGGCGAAGAGAATATTTACTCAATACGTAAATATGCTAAATATTCTTTTAGATAACACTTTTTTCAAGTAAATATAAAGCAAAGACTTGTGTGTTAGCATTCAGATATTATAAAACCAATTTTTTTAGAATAGAGATTTCGAACAAGCGAAGGAGAGTTCTGGTCTGTAAAGTATACAAACAGAGTAGGTAGGTAGTAAGTAGTAGGTAGTAAGTATTAAGTAGTAGGTAGTAGGCGTTTTGTACTTGCCGGATTTTAATCAGTTTTTGAATTTTTTTCAAAATTTTTTTCTTTGAAGAAAATTTCCTGAGTTGAATTATTTTTCCATTTAGTCCAATGTCTAAAATATTTGCTTAATTCATACAGTGTACTACTGGTTCAAAGTATCTTTTTGTGCAAAAATCAGTATTTTTGAGAAAAATAGTCCCGAGAAGACAAAATTTGCTCCAAGAAAACCAAATTATGTCAAAATATCCCAAAAGATTTTTAGTTCCTATGTGTATAAAATACCACATATCTAAATTGGGATGGTGGTATGCAAAAAATCCTCAAAAACCTTTTAATACCGACCCCCCCCTGTTTCACTGAAATGTTGATATTTCGTCTCGTCTTGCATTTTATTGTTTGAGCATGTATAGTTAAAGCTTACTTACTTACTTACAGGTGATGCTATGAAGTTCAAGAAACTTGGTCCACTTGAATTTGTTGGATACCCATACAAGGAATTTACAATTGACAACATTAAACATGCATGTGTCAACCATTTCAGAAATAGGTTGTCTGTTGAAAGATCTGACTTGGAGTGTGATGTTTTACAGACTCAATTTGGGCCCCCATGCACAAAGATAACACACATTAAAAGTTACAAAACAATTTTTGTTCGGTTTATATATAAACCAAAGATGTCATTAACAGTGATGGAGGCGTTGAAAATGGGAAAAAAGTCAAGCGAGCCATCGAAGACGTGTCAATCAAGTCACTTTGCATCAAGTTCACTCGCAATAGGATCAGTTTTACTGCCGTCGAAAACTTTGCCATCTGTAATCACTCCGAGATCTTTTAAAAATGATGTCCGTATCAAGGAAAAAAGTTCTAGCGTTCCAAAGTCGCTTTCCCTATCCCAAATGTTGAATGTGGGAAAAACTGTACAAACATTGGATAACTCTGATGCCCAAATAATAAAGTTGTATACGTTTAACCTTGAAAAACACTGTTGGGACATATTTTGCGAAACGCGAATAAGGGTAGAACCAGTTGCTTTTGACCGTGGAGCCTTTCGAAATGCATACAAAGCTCAGGTAACTCAAAACAGCCTCAACAAGATTGCACCAGTCCAACAACAGTATGTTGTAAAACGGCTCCATGAGGAGACTGAGACAGAAATGAAGAAAATCAACGTAATATTCAACAGTGAAGAAACTTTCGACTCTCTAGCAAAAAAAGCTGTGCAAATGCATACACTGGCAAAGAACTTTGCCTCTCAGTTCGCCAAATTCATTCTTGATGGGGCAATTAAAGATTTTGGTTTGAGTTTTCAGTACAATAATGCCTTTCTTGGAGTGCTGGGTGATGAGATAGTGATGGTAGAAGAATTTATTGATGGGGATTTTGTGAAGTATGTCAACAACGATGGCGCTGTCAAACTTGGCTCAAAACCAGATGCTGGCAATATTGACCGTACACTCAAAGCTGAATGTTTCTGTCACTACACCCATGTTAAGTCAGATAAAAAAATGATCGTCCTTGACATACAGGGTGTTGGCTACAAATTATGTGACCCAGAGAAGCCACCAATGACCATTATGACGAAAATGGAAACTTGAGGTTTTGTATGGGTAACTTGGCTAAACAGGCTATTGAAATGTTTGTATCTTGCCACGATTGTAACTGATTTTGTACAATGTTAGGTTTAAAGCCATTTGAGAAATCTGAAAAACCTTAAATACTGTCATTAATATATACATGATGTAGACTTTATTTTATCACGTGTGACTGTTATTTGCAGTTACTTGACATTCTTTTTTTATATTTGTTCCAAATTTTAAACATTTTCTTTTTATTGGATTTTTCACTGCTGTTATCGTAGACTTGATATTCCTTTATAATTTGGAGGCAACCTAGAAAAAATTATTAAAGAAGGTTTCTATATACCGTTAGCAAGATAATTTTATCAGCTTTCCAAAAATGAAATTGGTCAATTTTTTCCTCTTGGGCAAAAAGTTATGACCCAAAGAATGAGAGGGGTCCTTTTAGAAACGTCAATTTTAAAGTTTTAAATTGATTTATTTTGACTGTTCTATCTGATAAAGCTCGAAGAATATGTCTAAAATGGGGTCATTTGTAAAATTTTGTCAACCACATCCCGAGAAAATGACCAAAATTGCTTAAAAATTGCTTAAATATGCTGAGTCAGCAAAATTTAAAAGTCAAATATCTCGAGATCTAAACAATGCAATCTCTCATTGAGGAGCTTCTGTTCAAAATCGTTTTAACCCCTCATTCATCTCTAAAAATTGCTGACGTCAGCAAGAAAAACTGCCATTTTTTCGCAATTTTGCTCATTTTCTCGGGATGTGGTTGACGAAACTTTAAAATTGACGTTTCTAAAAAGACCCCTCTCATTCTTTGGGTCATAATCTTTTTTGACAAAGAGGGAAAAATTGACCAATTTCATTTTTGGAAAGCTGATAAAATTATCTTTCCAACGGTATATAGAAACCTTCTTTAATAATTTTTTCTAGGTTGACCCTATTTTAGTCGAAATTCTACTGGACTATTTTATTTGTTACAAGTTTTAAACATTACGTTTTTTTTTTTTGAATATTTTAATTTAAAATTTTCTCTAAGGAGGGTGAAATTTCAAAATCCCAACCAGTCCTCTGAAATGTAATAATTTGTTAGCATTTCGATGAAAAGCCCTGGAATTTGACATATCGGGTTCCATTATACTGTACTAATTTTCACGGTTAAGACCAAACATTAAATAATTTTGAACAAAAAGATCTGGTTTTTCTTGTGGGTCTGGTACGACAGCGTAACATTTTTGTTGTAGATCGTTATCCATGAAATCATTCGCGGTGTTGAGTACTCCTGATTGAATTGCCATGCTTCTCAAGTCCTCTTCTAGTACATCTTTACCTACAAAAAATGAAAAGAAATAGAATATATCATCTATTTATATCATATAGGCATATCTTATAATTTTAAAGTAGAAAAATGTTTATATTTCTTTAACAGAAACATATATTTTGCATGTTGTTTCAGCATTTATAGTTTGTTAATAGTTTTGATATACTTAAGCTGTAGGGACTAACACCGACAGAAATTTGGGCTTCAGACGGCACTACCTCGTATATGTATTTGTTCTTCTGTTTAACAAGGTAGATTTTACCTACCACATTCTTGAAGACCATATTTTTCTGGAAAAGCGTAAATGTGATTTGGGACACCATCAGCCATTAAGGTCTCCCTTTGGTGTCTTATACGATGAGGGTTCCATACGATGTCTTTGAATTCATTTAATTGGTTTTGGATTAAAGGAATCATAACATAAGCCAAAATATCCCTGAAAGAAGAACATAAAAGTTATTCCAGCAGAGTGAGAGGCTGANAGTACAATAATGCCTTTCTTGGAGTGCTGGGTGATGAGATAGTGATGGTGAAGAATTTATGGTGGGGGTTTGTGAAGTATGTCAACAACGATGGCGCTGTCAAACTTGGTTCAAAACCAGATCTGGCATATTGACCGTACACTCAAAGCTGAATGTTTCTGTCACTACACCCATGTTAAGTCAGATAAAAAAATGATCGTCCTTGACATACAGGGTGTTGGCTACAAATTATGTGACCCAGAGATAGCCACCAATGACCATTATGACGAAAATGGAAACTTGAGGTTTTGTATGGGTAACTTGGCTAAACAGGCTATTGAAATGTTTGTATCTTGCCACGATTGTAACCGATTTTGTACCATGTTAGGTTTAAAGCCATTTGAGAAATCTGAAAAACCTTAAATACTGTCATTGATATATACATGATAAAGACTTTATTTTATCACGTGTGACTGTTATTTGCAGTTACTTGACATTCTTTTTTATATTTGTTCCAAATTTTCAACGTTTTCTTTTTATTGGAACTGCTGTTATCCTAGACTTGATATTCCTTTTTAGTCCTGTAGAATTTGGAGTCAAAATAAATCAATTTAAAACTTTAAAATTGATGTTTCTAAGGGCTCGCTACCTAAAAAGACCCCTCTCATTCTTTGGGTCATAACTTTTTTGGCCAAGAGGAAAAAATTAACCAATTTCATTTTTGGAAAGCTGATAAAATTATCTTTCCAACGGTATATAGAAACCTTTTTTAATAATTTTTTCTAGGTTGACCCTATTTTAGACGAAATTCTACTGGACTATTTTATTTGTTACAAGTTTTAAACATTACGTTTTTTGTTTGAATATTTTAATTTTGATTTTCCCTAAGGAGGGTGAAATTTCAAAATCCCATCCCATCCCAAGTTCCATTATACTGTACTAATTTTCACGGTTTAGACCAAAAAAGTATTTTTATTTTGAAATTGATAATTCGCTCATTATAACAAATTAAACTGTTATAAAAAAGTTAACATTATGGTACAACAGTTTCACAATATCGTAACATTAAATAATTTTGAACAAAAAGATCTGGTTTTTCTTGTGGGTCTGGTACGACAGCGTAACATTTTTGTCGTAGATCGTCATCCATGAAATCATTTGCGGGGTTGAGTACTCCTGATTGAATTGCCACGTTTCTCAAGTCCTCTTCCAGTACATCTTTACCTACAAAAAATGAAAATATATAATATATCATCTCTATTTATATCATATAGGCATATCTTATAATTTTAAAGTAGAAAAATGTTTATATTTCTATAACAGAAACATATATTTTGCATGTTGTTTCAGCTTTGATTTATAGTTTGTTGATAGTTTTGATATACTTAAGCTGTAGGGACTAACACTGACAGAAATTTGGGCGTCAGACGGCACTACCCCTCGCATATTTGTTCTTCTGTTTAACAAGGTAAATTTTACCTACCACATTCTTGAAGACCATATTTTTCTGGAAAAGCGTAAATGTGATTTGGAACACCATCAGCCATTAAGGTCTCCCTTTGGTGTCTTATACGATGAGGGTTCCATACGATGTCTTTGAATTCATTTAATTGGTTTTGGATTAAAGGAATCATAACATAAGCCAAAATATCCCTGAAAGAAGAACATAAAAGTTATTCCAGCAGGGTGAGAGGCTGAGCTGTTCACAATTCTGAATATGCGTAGTTCGAAGTTTTATAAAAATGGAAAATCAAGATTTTTGGTCCAGCGTAAAAAGTTTCATTTAATTATTTTTCATTTTCATTTTCATTCCCTATTTATTCCGTAAACATATTATTTTTCAGCCAAATTTTTCTCTAGAGAGGCCTGTAGTTTATGTATATTATAGATTTTAGTACCGGTGAAGTTGATTTTGTGGGTCATAATGTAAATTGTCTTTTAGCCAAACCAATCCTTTTTTAAAGTATTTCTCGAGTCGCTCATGGAGCTCCTTCCACCATCGTTCTATCTGAAGTTGAAGGAAACAGGAATTGAATTAAAACAAAGCTCGGTACAGTACTGCGTCTATACTTTATCTCACCTACGTTTATTCCTAGTTTGGCCAAGGTCTAGCTCTAGCAATTTTGATCTTTAGTTCGTTTTATATGATTCCCAGTATATTCCTTAAGTCCATCTAATGCGAAAACTGCCCTGTTTATTTAACAGAAACGAAAATTTTTACTGACTGTAATATATATTTATACCATTATTTGTGTTATTTTATTGTGAAAAAAGAGCAGTTAATAAAAATGAAAATAAAGATTTCGGATACATATTGTGAGAATTATTGACATGGAAATTTGGAGCTAATTGTCATTTTTAGTAAAAAACAAACAACACCCAGGCTATATATATAATAGAAGCCAAATAGCAAGGCTTTGGGAAAAATGAGAATATTCTCTTTTAAATTTTGAAGGAAAATGTATAATATAATTTTTGAATTGTTGATAAATTTGTCTTTGTAAAAGTTTTATAGAGAGCTAAGTAATTGTTTCAAAAACTCACTAAAAGATGGGATAAAAGTCTTTCAATTTATTCTGATAAACTACCAGCCTAAAGCCTAATGTAATATCTTTGTTCTTGGTCATTCAGCCATTGCACAAGAAACATGTGTGTTCTTTTTTGTCACTTGCACTATTTTTTATAAGAACCAGTAAATTTTTTTAAAGGTTTGGCTGTCCTTTTTTGCACTTTGAGCCTGAAATTGTTTTTGAATTGCTCAAAACCCGGCGTATTTAATTTTTAAGCCTCCGTATTGTTCTTATAAAATTCTTATAAAAAAAAAAGAGTTGAGTGGGAAAACATTATCAATAAAAGTTTGACTTATAAAAATAATTTGTTATTGTCGAAATTTCTTCGCTTTGCGAAAACGGAAGGTCGTTCCGCAACCCCTTTTATGTTGATTTCCTTTTCAATTCCAACCTGATTGATTTTCTGTGAATGTTCATTCTAGATTTTTGCGGAACGTCTCAAACGCGTGTTCCGCATCCTTTGGCAAGATCTGCGTACGCGGGACGTAAATTTGTATATGTTCGAGAAATGCTGCCGATTTGACTCACGAAAAAACCCCGAGCAAAGTAGACTTTTTTTTTTTTTTTTATAAAATAAAAGTGTTTTTAAAATTATATCGAGTTTGACTATCCAATCAAGTGCGAGATGTTTGTTTTTGTGTCGTTGCTGCTACTTTCACTTTTGCACACTTGCTTGCGAATCAAAGATGGCGTTTTTTGTCAAGGCAGGATCCTGCTGATTTTTTAAGCTGGAAGGCATCATTTGCTTGTAAAATAACGTTGCTGCTGTTCACACTTATTGTAAATTTTACTCGAG
Organism: Clytia hemisphaerica; assembly: GCF_902728285.1. Lineage (NCBI taxonomy): Eukaryota > Metazoa > Cnidaria > Hydrozoa > Leptothecata > Clytiidae > Clytia > Clytia hemisphaerica. The sequence continues at coordinate 104,789 of NW_027103284.1, forward strand.
TATCATTCTTGAGGTTTTTTACTACTTCCTCTGGGAGAGGAGAGCTGTCCTACCATCCACTTGCTATAATAATAATGTGACAATGTGTGTGGCTGTTTTTTTGTTGACAACTGAAATTTTCGATAAATGGTCTGACAGATGGTTGTTTACCTTGTGGCATCCATACTGCATGGCACATTTTTTGTGCCTATTACATCAATTGATCTCATTAAAAACTATTTTTATGGCTTGAGATCAAACCAAATACTGAAATATCTGCAGCAACACAACAGTCAAGTCAAATTTAAAGCAACATTTGGATTTCGAAATAATTTAACATTTAGACTTTATAATTTTATTGGAAATGTCATGTCATGGTTAAACTTTACATTCAGCCGATCTTTGATTTTTAGTCATGTTTTCAATATACACTTCAACGTATTTGAGTAAACGCTTTTACGAAATAGATCATAATACGCCATCAAATATTGGGTGATTATATATATATATAAAATTTTACTATTTCCTATTCCTAGAAAATAAGGACAGAGAGCCCTTTAAGAAGACTCTCTGTCTATCTTGCATTTTTCTTTGCAATAGCCATTCCACAAAACTTTTCAATCGAACAATTCTCATTTTTAATTACTTGATCGAGTAAAGTCAAAGAAATTCTACCACGTTTGCAATTTTTATCATCATTAAACATTAACAATTTACTCAAGCGACCAGAAGGCATTCTCACAACATGAGCTGCGTAGTTTCGTTGTTGTTGTTTGATAAAAACATTAACATCTGAGGTACCACATATAGTGTGAAGCTGGTTGTTGCTAATGACGGATCGAAAATCATTATTGACCTCATCTACATAACGAAATCCACCTCTGACCATTCTCCTCAAAAACATTCTATAGGTGACATCGAGGCGGTCGTACTGGAGAGACGTTAAGTTCCAGTTCTGACATGAATACGTTAACCGGCTCCTGACGAAACTGTTGAGGAAGAAGATACGAACACGTAGGTTGATTTGGAAGTTTTGTAGCAGGTTAGACATTTGGGCGAATTTTACAATTGCAAGTTGAATTCGTTGATTGAGTTCTGCTTCCCCTGTGTTTGGTTGAAGGTGATTAAGGACAGCACCAAGATATTTGAATTCTTTGACATTTTTGAGTTGCTCTTCACGAAGAGATATGATAGAATCGAGATATTGGTCTTGATTGATGGTCATTGTTTCGGTTTTCGAGACATTGATTGTCAAACCAAAGGCAGTGAAAGTTAAATCCAAAAGCTCTGTTGCAGCACTGATACCCTCGAGTGAAAGTAGAAAGAGGACGATGTCATCAGCATATCCACACCAAGAGAGAGTCGCTTCTCCCCAAGTTCGTATTCCACTAGCTCTCATCTCGGATCTTTCTGCACGAGAGTGTGCTTGTGGGTTAACTCGATATTTGTGTTTGAAGAACTTGATTCGGTTATCATCTTTACATTTTTCGATAAATACTCATAACGAAGTCTAGGTATAAATTGAACAAAAAGGGACTTTCGGGTCCCCCTTGACGCACACCGGAAGTCGTTTTGAAGGATATCATAGCATCGTCGTAGGTGAGGGAGGTATTTTCGTACAAGGTTTGAAGAATTTCGAAAGTTCGAGGGAGGGATCTATCAGGGAAGCGCAGTTTTATACTTTCAAAGAGCCAGCTTCGTGGTATGTGGTCGAAAGCTGCACTTAGATCAACAAATAGAAGAAATGTAGGTTCAGACTTTTTGTCTGAAATTTGGTGAACTCGTTTGACTGTGTAGATACCGTCTGTTGTTCCACGGTCCTTTCTAAAGCCATTTTGCTCATCCGATAACTGATTTTCGTACCAGGGTCTGAGTCGTTTGTGGTCGCAGTAACATTTGTTGAGGAGGTATGCTGCGAAGAACAGACATTATTTTTTCATCGATCTTAATTTAATGGTCCATTATTCAGCACGACATAAGAAAGACTTTGTTGTAGTTTGAGATCAAGCAAACGCAAACATTCTATACCAGATTCCCATCAAGATTCAATATTAATATTATGTAGCTACGTATAATATAACGCAACACAAGAGGGGGGACAAATTGTGATCATGTTTTGGTGGTACATGGGATGTTTTGTGTGTGATATGTGATGCTTTAACTTTTACATGTTGTTAAGGCAGCAATCAGAAAATACACTTCCATTTTGTTTATTTTCAATCTATCTTTTTACCGTCAATTGCTCCAACTTGGGACTATCTTACGCAACACCGAACATTCAAAGTCATTTGATTTGAGTTTAATGAACCGCGTATTAAAAAATGCACAATTTCTCTTTTGCACCGAGTAGGCTTTTAAATCGAAATATGAAATAATCTGTAGTGAAACACCCGCGAGTGTCTGGAACAAATAAAACCAAATTAGTGGCAAAACGATGGAGGATTCGACGTCAGTCTTGCGGCAAGCTACACACTCACTATTTGTTAATCCCATTGGGCGGTAGGCGGTTAGGTCGCAGGGGTTCTCTAATTCTCCTTTCGGCGTCCGGTCATTTTGAATTAAAACAAAAGTTAAAAACGGCGCGCTATCAGTGAATGTTATCGTGACATGTTATGACAGAAAGTGTGATTGATAAACTTGGTGGAGTTATCAAAACAAATTTGTTGTCAAAGAGATTTAACAGTAAGTGAAAATACATGCTAGATATCAACAAGTCCCATGTTGCGGACACTCGTCCCAAGTTGGAGCAGTTGACTGTAAGTCAGTAGTAGAAAATTTCAAATTCACTGCTGCTGATGGTCATTATTCAGTTCAAACACTTTAAATACATTCCAAATAAAATAAGCTCTTTCACAGCATTTTCCTCAGAATTCTTAAAAATGTTCCTGGCAAAATGAAATGCATGGAAAGGTTCGTGATCGCTGTCTTATAATATTGGAATGTTTCAAGGGGTTTGAAGTCATTGATTGCATGATTTGCTTTTTTGATTGCATGAATGTATGAAATCTAATAGTGAATTATAAATTAGTGATATTTTTGTAAAAATTGATTTTATTCTTTACTACTTTTAGTTATGACATCCTAAACTTTCAAAAAGTCCATATTACAATGTCACATTTACTGTAACTTTTTAAAAGAATCAAAACAATGACAAGAAAGACTACATTATTACTAAAACTACACATCAATGTGTTATTGTTTTTATGACTTCATGATTGAAATGGGGTCTTTTTTCACAGGACACATTTGTTGAGAAATTCTAGAATGATCTTTTAAAACCCATGCTACAATGCTATACTCTTTGGAGTTTCAATTTTTTATTTTTGTTATTTACTTTTGTGGAAAGTTGTATTGAACAGATATTCTTGTACTTTTAATCAGGGAGATTTATTTGTATTACAAAATCGAGCACAATAAATGACTTTTTGTCTTCTAATTTTCCAACATCCTCTTCTTTGGCATTATTGTTATGACTCACTAATAAATTCTAGGTGAAATGTAAGGTTTTATTAGTTTGTTTTTTAAATTCTGCATTCGATTTCTTGTACATTTTGAGATTTCTTCGCTTTGCGAAAACAGAACGCTCGTTCCGCAACCCCTTTTATGTTGATTGTTTTGTGAGTTTTCTCTTTATTGTTTCCATTTTAAGTAGTTGAAGGTTTTATACTTCTTGACTATATATATAGTGAAGGAAAAGTTAAAAAATATATACATTGAGCATGCATAAATTTAAATGTAGAAGCGTGCAATATATCTCATACTCAGTTTATAGTTGTACAATACCCTAACTAGCCTCTATATGATACATAATGTACATTTTAACTTAAACTGAATACCTACAAACTCACCTTCAAATGACAGTCAACGACTAAATCAAATTTTGGAACTTGAAAACATGAATCAAAAAGACGAAAAGTTGAGGACTGATCTGATAAGGAATATTGCCAATTATCGTTGATGCTCATTGATGCATTTTGCAAGAATTGACGATATGTTTGAATGGAAAAGGTTTTGATAGATGTAGATGTGGACGTGGATGTGGATGGGATATTTAGTCAGGTAGAATTAGCCTGAGACCTGGACAAAATTGCCATCAAGCTGAAAATTAGCACAGATGTTCTTTAGGGTATACTGAGTTACCAAAAAAAAAAAGCCCCATCAACCCGAACAGGGGAAACCACTTTTTCGGACAGTTTAAAACCGGACATGTCCGGAAAATATGTCCGAAAAAGAAGTTGTTCAAATATACAAGTATTATATATTAAAAAAAAGATAATTTCAAGACGAACAAAAAATTTGCTTACAAGAAGTCATGAAAATAAACACAGAAAGAGTTATGAGTATCAGAAAAAACCCTACTGTCCAATTATTTTTGAATTATGTAGTAGTATTCCCTATTCTCAATGGCAGCAAATCTCCTTACAGTTTCAAGCCTGAGTGCCGGGTAGCGCCAACCTAGAGGGGTAGTAACTTTCTATACGATTTTCGTGCTGCTAAACATCCAGTTTATGGAATGAAGAGGTAAATAGCGTTTTAAGGGGGCTTTTGAATTAGGGGGTCCTAAAAGAGCTCGGGGAAGGAATTACTATTGAGAAGCCGTTTTATGTTAGTAACATCAGTCCATATCTTTTTATCTTAGCAATGGAAATGTCTTGAAACTTGGTAAATATACTCAAAAGAAGTAGTAAAACAAAAAACTTCGAAAAATGTTTTCCAGGGGCTCGCAAGGAGAAAAACGGGTAAAAAGTAGCCATTTTTGCCTATTTTTAGCCTGTTTTCACCCTCATTAACAAATTACACGCTTTAAAATATTCAAAAATTTAACAAAAACATAGAAAACGTCGGACTTAAACGAAATCGTTAAGAAAATTAAGGTTACGTTGTCATTACTGGCAATTTTCAACGTTTCGGGGGTAAAAAATGCTATTTTTTGCTATATTTCGCCTATTTTGCTTACCTCAGCTAGTTGGAGAGCTCAAGAATGCTCACAAACCTCATAGAAGTGTGGATAATATTGAACTTCAAAACTTTTGCCTATTTTTCACCAGTTTTGCTTACCTAACTTAGCTAGTTCAAAAACCTCATAGAAGTGTGGCCAATGTAAAAGTCATACAAAACTCAACCAGGATGTGGCATTGTTGCAAGCACTTTTTGACTTTTCAGGGGGTAATAATGCGCACATCATCTTTTTTTGCCTATATTGGCTACATAACCTAATTGAATAAAGAAGAGCTCAAAATATGTTTAAAATCCTGGACAGAAGTGAGGAAGGTTTGACCAATATAAAACTTGTACTGCAATTTCACGACACGTTTATTTGCACTTTTTGGCATCTCAGGGGGGAAAATTCGGGGCATTCTCCGACCTCCATATTGTACCCTGAGTATCAGGACGACAAAGTATAGAAATTTTATCGCGGATGTGTCAATCTAACCACTATAGAGAGAATCAAAGATGAAGAGCAAATATTGCCGTATAATGTCTAGCAGATTGTATCAGTATACGTGCTTACTATTGACGAATTCTGCTAGAAACCTCCAAGTTTAATTGAAATGTGTTTCTTTCAAAATAAATCTTCTATATCATTCCAAATGTATAACAGTAATTGCACTAAACTATTAATTATACTTTAATGGAATCGAAATAATGCACAGATCTTTATGTTATCATTGACTCTTTTTTAAAAGCGTCGATGATATTTTTGAGATATGCTTTCCACGACGTGAGTAAAAGTATCAACTTTAAACTTAATCCAAGATCTTAGATTTTCGTCATGTTTACTTTTCACAGCGTTGAATGCGCGCTGAATAGAATAGACGATATCGGATTTAGATAAATGCAATGCATTCTGGTTTCTAGGGACTCTCAAAGGAATTATAATAGATCAATTATAATGGATTATAATTCCTTTGAGAGTCCCTAGAAACCAGAATGCATTGCATTTATCTAAATCCGATATCGTCTATTGATATTCGCTGTCACAGGTCGGAATATGATTTCGACATGTGATTTTCACGGTAGTCATGTTCTGATTGAGGTCATGTTTTGGTGTCAGTATTCCCTCTACCGTACCTCCAACATTGAACATAATATCTGTTTTTTTTCTCGCGTTCGCTAATTTCGTTGTCTGGTCATTTATTTTCAACAATTCTTTCTTAATGATATAAAGATCTAGGTCATTTTTTTAATGACCTGCATGAGTACAACACAATGTTTGTTGAATTGAAAAAAATGTGACATCGTGGTAATTACTCTTACAAGAATATGATTTATTTATTTGTTACAATATGCACTTGTATTAATAGACCATGGCTGCATTCAAATGCGACCCGAAAGCTCGGCTATCAACCCAAAGGTGGAGGAAGGTGCCACTCTTTCTCCCTGGACTACTCCACTTACCCTTTATCTTTTTCTTTAATACTGAGCATTAAGCAGTGAGGTATCAAGTACAAATGACCCGACCAGGGGTTGAACCTACGACCTCGCGCATCGTAGCCAAGTATTCCATCTTTACACTATGGTTCGCTTCAACGTTTTGTTTTTAGGGTTCGCAATTGACCGTATAGCAATTTGATTTTTATCGGGCAGAAAAGTTGGGTCCAAATTAATTATTTCATGTCTAAGGAACTGTATCGTACGGGTTGTTCGACAATATGTCCAAGCAGATTTCTGGGAAATTTCTTGTAACGGACTTTTTTTGCTTTAATGCTTAGGTCGTAAAGTGTTGTTTTACCTTGCTCCTCATTACTAAGTCTTAGCGATTGTGGCGGTCAAAGCTGTTTCGAATGACGAATGACGATGCGCTAAGTTAAGTGAGCAAAATAGGCGAAATATAGGTAAAAATAGCATTTTTACCACCTGAAACGTTAAAAAGTGCCAATAATGACAACGTAACCTTAACGATTTCGATTAGGTCCAACATTTTCTATGTTTTGTCGAGTTTTTGAGTATTCTAAAGCGTGTAATTTGTTAAAGAGGGTCAAAACAGGCCAAAATTAGGCAAAAACGGCTTCTTTTTACCCGTTTTTCTCCTTGCGAGCCCCTGGAAAACATTTTTCTAAGCTTTTAGTTTTACTACTTCTTCTGAGTATATTTAACAAGTTTCAAGACATTTCCATGGCTAAGATAAAAAGATATGGACTGATGTTACTGACATAAAACGGCTTCTCAATAGTAATTCCTTACCCAAGCCCTTTTAAGACCCACTAATTCAAAAGCCCCTTAAAACTCTATTTACCTCTTCATACCATAAACTGGATGTTTAGCAGCACAAAAATCGTATAGAAAGTTACTACCCCTCTAGGTTGGCGCTACCCGGCACTCAGGCTTGAAGCTGTAAGGAGATTTGCTGCCATTGAGAATAGGGAATACTACTACATAATTCAAAATAATTGGACAGTAGGGTTTTTTCTGATACTCATAACTCTTTCTGTGTTTATTTTCATGACTTCTTGTAAGCAAATTTTTTGTTCGTCTTGAAATTATCTTTTTTTTAATATATAATACTTGTATATTTGAACAACTTCTTTTTCGGACATATTTTCCGGACATGTCCGGTTTTAAACTGTCCGAAAAAGTGGTCCCCTTGTCCGGATTGATGGAGCTTTTTTTTGGTAACTCAGTATACCCTAAAGAACATCTGTGCCAATTTTCAGCTTGATGGCAATTTTGTCCGGGTTGTGGTGAAATTTCAACTAATTCTACCTGACTAATTTGCAAGTTGGTGGTTTTGTTCTCTTTTGACAATGGCATTAATTGGGCGGGGAACATAAGTTTTGTTTGACGACGTGCCAGGGAGGTTCAATGTTGGAATTACATCCTCCTTTGGTACTTTTCGTGTTGCATCTTAAAATTTAAAATCAAAAAATTTTCAAATTAAAAGACACATGCGCTATTAGTAGTAGTCTGGACCCATACAAATTTTTACTCCATTTCACAAAGCTCACATGAGATAAAAATTAGTATGGTAGAATTGGAGATTTTGAATTTGCCACCAGAAAAAAACCGTTTGAAAACTGGCCAATCAGAACGTACGAATTTCGCTCAAATTTATGTCATAAATTACTAATAATTAGCAAAAATGTCCCTTTAAAAATGGGGCGCGCTGAGGTAAACAAAGCAACGCGAACTGAAAGTTAAAAAGTGTGTGTAAAGACTGTCAGAAAAAGATGAAGGTTTTCTTTGAAAAAAAACATTCCAGAGGGTTTTTTTTTACCTGAAAACGATTTATCGATGTTCAAAAACATTTGCAAGATTTCTATGACATAATATACGAGGTGCTTCTGTCTTCTTGGAGCTTCGAAATCATAAAATTATCACAAAACATTACACTTTTACTGAAGGTCTCCTTCGACTACCATAGAACGGCAGCCATATTGTGAACTTTGTGTTTATTTTTAACGAAGAGAATGTTTACAACTACGTGGTCGTTTATCTTAAAACATCCCTTCCTTAACTTTGAATCAATTGAATCAAGACTAAGTGTGACCACTGTACTAAGTTCCAATTTATAACCTTTAACAATTTTATTACAAAGTAGACAGTCAGTTTTGTATAAAAACCAATTAAATACTTAACAACAGGTAAACACAGTAAAAAACAAAAAGAAATAAACAAAACGAAAAATCTGAGTAGTAATTGAACAATCATTCCATCTCATTATGCATTACAATGGCATTTTTTTCTAACTAAAAGTATAAGCAGCTCATTTGCTTTAAGCGGGAAAAATAGCAAATCGAAAGCGAAACCAAAAATTTTTTTTCGAAAAATGAGCGCAAAAAAATATAATTTTCCTTCTGGAAGAGTCACAAGTGAATATGGTAATAAAGAAAACCAAAAACAAATGAATATGGAGACAAAGAAAACCAAGTACAAATCGCTTAAATGTAGAATTTGTAATCATGCCTATAAAGATACAGAAACCTCAAATGAGCCAAGGCAAGGCATTTTCAAACGTGATAGGGATGGGGTTTCTGTACAAACTCGAATGGCATCCCTCGGTTACAAAATACAAAAATCCTCAGAAAAGTCAGACACAGAATGTAGAACTTGTCAATCAAAACTGAAAATTCTAGAAAAAGCCCAAATTATCAAACAAGAATTTTCAAGCCATAAAGATGAGGATTGTGAACCCCCGGCAAAAAAGACAAGACTTTTGAAGAGGAAAACCAAGTTGTTGCTGAGCAAAAAGAATTCATCGAGGAGGTAACATTGAAAATGCTCTCAAAATTCAGACGTACCAGATTATAAGATTTTAAAATTTTATAAATAAAAATAAGTTCTGTCCACTTTAGCATTTCATTTTTATGATTTTACCAATGCAATAACAAATATTTGTACTATGCTTTTGATAACCAAACATAATTTGGGAGGACTTTGATTTAAAAGGTACAGGCTCTTTGCACGTTTTTTCGTAGTAAAGTTGGTATATTCCTGGGGTTATCCTTTAATCATTATTAAGTCCTGGGTCAATCTCAATCTTACCTTAGGCTGAACTTCTTGATTTGGTAAAAAGAAAATGTTACGAAGAGTCAAAAATAATAGCCGAACTACCAAAAATGAAAGATACTTCTGTTGAAAGTATAGTAAACTTCAAGGATAGTGAATTATGTGATGAGGTTGATCAAGCCTGCCCAACACTTTCAGCTGCCTTGAAAGGTAGTTTCGGTTCGATCAACGACGATACAACAAAAGCAAAGACAGTTCGTGCAAACTTGTACTCGATGGTAGTTAAAGTAACGTATGTAAGACCCACTTTAAGATCCCGAATAGAAGGGGACTGAAAAAAGGGGGTCAAAAATTTAAAAAAATATATAATAAAGATGGGACCTAATTGTCGGGGGGGGGGGTGGAAAATATACTCCTGAAAACCCCAATGTGGTAAATTAAAACTAAAATTAGGCTATATAGAGCAAAATTAGGGATTTTCCAATGAAACTTAGAAAAATAATGAACGGGGGACCCAATAAGAACGGTGGGTCCGCAAATTTTTCAAAATTCAATAAGTAGGGTGGGATGTTTCTTCGTACCTTAGAGTAAGGAAAGGGGAACATCATTTAAAGGATTATCCCACTGTTATCATCTTTAGAAACCCAAAACGAAAATCTTCATTGGCTACTAGGAATGATCAACTTTTAGTGGCTGGAGGTGCTAAAAAACGCTCATTTGGCTGGTTTAATAAAATGAATGTAATGTAACAAACTGCTACTCAACAGCTATGACTAAAAATGAAGAATTTGCCGTAGATCACGATAAAGTTGTACTTGAATGGAAAGAATCAATTGAGAAATATTATTTACAAATGAAAATCAGGGATAGATATTTGTGATAAAGAACAGGTTGCAAGATATGCCTCAACTGTTCCGAGACCCTTTTGCTACCAGGTGAGTATGGAATCGATGAAATTTTATTTCATTTTGAAATATTTTAAGAATGATATTCAAGGTTTTCCGAGGAATCCTAAAAAATAAGTTAGAAGTTGTTTTCGTTGGTAGAATGATCCTCTGAATACCTTTTCAATCTTGAGGTCTGAATAAGTAAGGCGAATTATATTTTTCAGATCATTATGGACAACTTAGACTTTGAACAAAAGACAAGACACCAAGGGAAAGACAATCATAACAACTCCATCCACTGGGTACAATTTATGGCAGTCAAAGATCGAATTGCTCCTGCGGATGGTAAGTCAAACTTAGGACATTCTTATTCCACTAATTAGGTTTTCAATTTTTCTCAACCCCCTGGCTTTATTAAAGACCTTAGTTTTAAAAGTTTTGAAGAATTTTAGTAGTGAGGTGAATGTAGTAATTGAGGTGAATCTCAGAAATTTTTGTGTTACATCTTAATTATAGGCAGATGATTTTCGGGAGAGTGGTTCAGTTATCTTAGGGATATTTCAGAATCTCAGAAGCAAACTCAATATTATGCTTATCATACTGTATGGTTATTTTTCAAAATCATCAAGATTGGGATTTTATCATAAGATATTGATGTAGTCTTAGTTCTGTATCTACGTATAGTATGTTCAATCAATTATTTTTCATAGTGAAGCAAACCCTGGAAGAATTTTCAAATTCTGATGTTTTACCTGGTGAGCAGACTCACGATATTTTGACCAAGACGTTCACAATACTGATAGCTCGCACTCTCGTCAAATTCCTACCAGCTTTCAAAATGTTTGAAAAAAATGTACCAGACCATATCAAACACATTTACACTGAAGAAATGTCCAAAAAATCAGAGCGTGTAAGTTGGATTTTTAGATATATAACTCTTCTAGGTATAATTGAAAAGAAGAAAAATTTCACAATTTAGGTGAAAAAAAGAAATATTGGAGGATATTGGAGCTATTTTATTTGCCTGTTGTAAACTTTTTCGATCAATTTTTCAACACCTCCAGGTTGGATTAGGATTGATCTTCAGACCAGAGACAACGACCAGTGACATGGTGGCTATTATGAGAGAGATACAAGAGAAGTATGTTCCACAAGTTAAAGATGAAAATGGGGTTCTTGAAGTGAGTTACAATTTTATATGAAAATTTTTCTTTTTTCTTTTTATAAAAAAAATGTTATTTTTAAATTTTTTTCGAATTCCTTTAGGTGAAATTTCCTATCTCGAACCCTCAAGGGGAAAGAAACATCGTTCGAATTATGGAGGGTAAAAAAAGCCTAATTTTTCAAAAGAAACTTTCGAGTTATGGAAGCTCTATTGTAATAGAGTACAGCACAGATAGAACTGTGTAAAAAATAAAATTTAGAAACCATTTAAAATTCTTTTAACAGATTATCGCTACAATTCTTCTTGGGGGTGATCGGCTTTCTGAGGAGAGAGCAGCTAACTCTCAGAACGTTTTTCTTGATGGAAAAAATCTTTATGAGAAGCTCAAAGGATTATGCCCTAAATTCGAAGATTGGCACCTATGGAGGACACTTTACGGGGTAAGCAGGAGTATTAAATTCTTTTATGATAACTTACTTTAGATTCTATAGCTCTCATTTCTAACACTTTTAGAAAAATCATCACATCTTTGTATATCGTATCCACAAAACGAGGAAAGGAGGGTCAATAAAGTGTCTTTGTCCTACTTTAATAATTTTCATTGAAGAAGTGAAGGTTTGTGACACCTAGGAAATTTTAAGGCAAAAAATCATAAAATGGGAAGGGTCGTGATAAACATGAGAGTAATGTTATGTTTTTATTTTCATTATTAGACAAAAGACAAGATATTTAGAAAATCAACAACAGGGGCACAGCACGGTACAACTGAGTGGTCAATGAACGTTAGCCATATGACCAATGCCAAGAGAGGGCCTCATCATGCATTTAACGATTACAAGGACTTTTCAGATGTTGAATTGGATGCCCAAATACTTGCTGCAACCATGGCATATTTCAACATGGAAACAGTCGATGGTAATATGATTATCAGTAATATTTTCTAATAATACGAAGTCTTATAAAAAACTGCATTCGTTGTTTTTCGCATATATATCTTCAAAGGTAAGTAGAATAAAATGAAAAAGAAAATAAATTTAAAGGTAAAATGTTTATTTTCATAGATGATCCAGTTCCAGCAGATATTAAGAAAGGAAATCCTAAAGAAAAACATGAATGGTTCTTCAACAAAATTTATGCAATCGTGAACAGGTAAAAATATGAAAAAATATAAAATTAAAAAAATGAAACAATATAAAACTACCTTGACTAGGACAAAAGTTTAATTTCATTAGAAACGTTACATCTCATTGATCAATGCTGTATATTAATTTTGTTTCAGTTACACAGCTTCCTATGGCACAGATAGGCAGCAAGCATACGAGAAAAGGAAAGGAAAAGTTGATTCACGTATGGTGTTTCTATGCAACAAACGTTGTGATACTTTTGCATTTTTGAGTCGAGAGGAAAGAGATTCTCACGAAGTTGAAGTTCACTCTTATGACAGGTAATTTCGATAATTTTGTAATATTTTGTATGTATAGTATAGTGTAATACTGTATATAATTTCTGGTAGTTTCTAGGAGATTTTTACAAAAGAAAATCCTTTTAATCAAAAGATAGTAAAACAAAATAATAAATGTTCCTAAAAAGAAAATACGAATAAAAAAGCTGAAGCTCTGTACTTCTATAATAAACATTTAGATCATGCTGACGATTTTAATTTAAATGAAAGCATGAAAAACACTCAAGATTAATTTATAGTTATTGTATTCTAGGTATGCCGACAAAAACCATCGTCTGGAGTATCAAAAAGCTTTGTTCACACTCAACTTATTATTGAAAGCTATTGACGATTCGATCAAAGAAGGAGATGGTGCGCGTTTGATGGAGTGTTACAGGCTAGCCCTACTTTACTTCAAAGCATTTGGCAACAGTAAATACGCTTTTTCTGTCATGAAGCTCTTGAATCAAACAAAACTCCAACCAGAAAAAGCTCACAGTCTGATCTTGGAACGGTTTATAAACACGAAAGGAAAGATTGGAAAAAACAAATCTCGAGATTTGGATTTAGAACATCTCGACAATTTTCTCAAAGAAAATCTGAAATCTCTGCGAAGTAATTTGAACGAAAAAAATGCTGATCGAATTTCAAAGTCAATTATTAATCTCAAAAAATTAGTTGAAAATACAGAAGCAAACCTCAATTGCAGAAAGTCACTTTCAGGAAACAACAAAAACAATAAATATAAAGAAAATGTAATAAACTTGTTGAAGGAACTGATCAAGAAAAACCCTTTTGCAGAGAAATCAAAAGTGGAATACGCATCATTTCCAAAGTTTGATGGAAATGTTTTATCAAAGCTGAATACTAACAAATTTATGAAATGGGCAAAAAATAAATGCACACAATTTGAAAAAGAATTTTCCTTGTAAATATAAATTGTTTGAAAACCTCTATAAATATAAGAAATTATTCTTAATTTTCAATAAGATGTAAATATATATACTCTTACGTTCATATTGTATTAGAAATATCAAAGTTTTCTCGTGATTATTTTGAAGAAACATCCAAAAGAACTCGATTTAGATACACATACTCTTCCAAATTTAAAGATTAAAAATATTCTTATAGAAAATAAATAAATTATATTTTTAGTGATAAGCACCATAAGGAGAATAAATAGGTTTAGCTGGAGTGCTCGAAATGTAGTTGATTTTTTCTTTCAATTAATGTTAAAAATAAGAAACTGTTAACTTCAACAGTCCTTTCACATTAACATTAGAAACTGCTAGAGCATAAGATTACTTTTTGATACCTCTACCACCTCGTCCAATTTGCTGGTTATATTCAACCAAATTATGGGATGTTCCAAAGTGACAAACGTAAAGAATATTTTTACAGTTAACACCACAACCAAGAGCACTTGTACATATAACAATACGAATATTTGAATCACATTCATCTGATGTCAGCATTAATAAAACTTTCCCCTTTATATAAGGCAACGTGTCAGCGTGAAAAAGGGCCACAATAGCATTATCTTGATCGATAATTTTGTTTTTATACATATTAATTCCCAGTTTCAATAAAAAAGATTTAAAAAGCCAACCAGCAAGTTGTTGTGTTCGGCAATAAATCAAAACTTTAGGACATTCAGTGTTTTTTTCACAAATAAGACTAAACAGCCAATCAAAACAATCAATGTTTTTTCTTTTAATGTCTTTAACGATGAGACAAATATTTGGGCGATAATTTTCACAGTTTTTGATAATGAACACACACTCTTGATAAGTTCTGTGTAATTTTTATCAACAGTTGCACTCAAGCATAAAACTGGTACATTTTCTTTAACAAATGAACGCATCTCCCCAATTCTGCCAAACATTTTTACGAAATGGCTTTTCTCCGTCATTTGAAACGCCCCATGAAACTTTATGGGCTTCATCAACCACAATGCAGATTAAGTTCTTTGTGAAAACTGGTGATGATAACATGGCTTTTCTTGTTTTTGGATCCCCCATCCATAGTTCTGGAGAGTCAACTATAATATTAAATTCTCCAGATAAAACTTTATCCATTTTGCTTGAAGATGACAATGAACAAGCATTAAGGCCAAGTGAGTCTTTCATTTTGTTTGCAGATTTTACTTGGTCTGCTATCAAAGCTTGAAGTGATGATATTACAAGCACAATTCCATTATCAGGTTTGGAGGGCAGCTTTTTACACACACTCGGTAACATCTGAAAGATTAGGCTCTTTCCATAGGAGGTTGGAAGGATGGCTAAAGTATCCTTGCTTTCAATAATGTTTTTCATTGCTTCCAACTGTTTACATTTTACCTCAAAATCTTTATTCACCAATTTTATCATACTATCTGCAATCACCTCTATCAGAGCCGCCATTTTGTTTGTTTTGATTTTGTTGCATAAATTTTTCGGGAGAACAATAGACATAATCGGCCAATCAGAAGCGTTTCTACAAAAAATTGTAGAAATTTTTGTCCAAAATTACCCGTCTACTATCGAGTTCAGAAAAAATCGTGAGTAGACGGGGCCCCATCTATATTAGTAGTTCCTCCATCACGATGATATAATATCTAACCTACTAATTATCTTGAAAATTTATTTCCATCTCTTACAAAAATAAGACCTGAAGTAAACATGCATTTTTAAATAATATCTTTAAAATTTATTTCCATCTTTTACAAAAATAAGACTTCAGGTAAGCATGCATTAAGAGTAATTCAACAAAAAAAATAAAAAAAAATTATTCATGCTATACATGCTTTGTATACTTACAGTGATAAATAGAATCAGGTTCATAGTGTTTCTCACAAACCCAAACTTTGCTTGATTCAATTTTTTTATTAAATTTACCATCAACAATTCGGCCTTTCAAGATTTGAGCCAAAAATTTTTGACGCCATTCAGGCTATGTAAGCGGTGGGATTTTGAATAATCCATAGTCGGTTTGATTGCGACAGATCCCACAACCAACAATGGCACAATTCTCTCCAGGCATGTTCAGAATCTCATGAACCTAAGTTTGTTAGGTGTAAAATTTACTAAAAGGGAAAATAACAAACCATATAGATACTATCAATCTAATTATACATGCCTACCCTCTGAGTACCCTACCCTCCTCTGTACTGGCAGACTGCACTGGTGCATAAACTTTAAACTTAAATTCGATCTGAAAAGTAAGACAATTATAAAACAAGATACACAAAAGTCTTTGCTCTATATATATGATCCCTCCCAAGTCAATAACTTTTATTAACAACTCTAAAATAGGTGAGCTATTAACAAAAATATAACATTTATTTTGCAAAAGACAACCTCCTCCAAGCAAAAAATCAGCCATATTTGTTTACTTTTTGCAGGCCCGATGTCCTGGGCACTAGTATGTTCGTAAACAATAACATCGGCCAATCAGATTGCTTAGCGTTTCCAGACGCGTTTCTCTCTTCTTGTGACTATGATTTACTATTCAAGTTTTTTCGTTCGAATAAAGTCTCAATTTGGGAAATTCATCTTATTGCTTACTTAATTGAAAATAAAATTCTGTTTTTGGTTAAGCCAAAGTTTGAGAAAATACTACTTGAGAAGTCGAATACTTGTTGGAATATAAACAAATGAAACATTTTACAATGAGTAAACTTTATACACAACATTCTTTAATGTCGTTGTTGTCACTATCTGAAAAAATCAAATGAAATCGGTGGTCAATGTCAGGTGTTCCTAGTTTCAAATGGAACCCAAGATTGATCAACTTTTCCTGGCCAGACGTAATAGCTTCCTGTCTTTGCCAAGAAATTTACTTCAATCATTTCGTCTTCAACTTTAACCACTTGACCAACAAAATGTTCCGTTCTCATCGAATTCTGCTTAGTAATTGCAATGTAAACAAAATCATTCGATTTGATTTCGAAATGGGACTTTACGGCTTCCATTGTTTCTTGAATCAAATTTGTGTTTACCATTTCATCTTCTAGGATCTCGGTCTCCTCAACAACTTCAATCTCCTTAGGTTCAATCGTTTTCCCCTTCTTTTTCTCGCGAGTTAGACGAGAAAACTGACGAGCCATTTGTTCTATTGTCAAGTATACATCAGGAGTGAACAACTTTTGGTTATTTTCATTCCGCAATGATTGGATTTTGGCAACAGCAGCTTCGGCTGTTGTTTTCTTTCCAGATATAGATTCACCCTTCATAAACTCGGCATAAATGAATTGGCGTTGATTCTGGTTAAATCGAGAGACTGTCTTTTTTGTCAGACCCCAACCAAATTTGTTGAAATCACTATACAACTCGCAGTTTTCAACATCATTTGATATAGAGAAGCAATTTGAAGGTTGATTTTGTGACGTAATAGTATGGGGAAGCTTCGTGTAGATGTTTGGCATTATGCATTTTAACCAAATCGATGCTTGAAGTTTTTGAATGGTGATGGTGGTCGCCACAATCAATATGTTCATTTAGTTCTTCATTTGTTGAAAAAGTATCGACGCAGCCAAGCTGAGGGCAGAAAACAAGCAGCATAGAGATCTATCGGCACGTTTCTTTGATGATAGGATGAAAGGTTGTTGATGACTTTCAGAAAAATCACTTACAAGACTCAGAAGTGAATTCTAAATCTGAATAAGATTCAAATCGGCCAGCACCACAATCAAAGTACTGCCAAAATACCATTCCAAGTTCATGAAATAATACAGAGTGAAAGGATTGCATATCTTTGATTTTGCTCTGCGTTAAAATACACTTTGACTTGTCGATTTCTGCAACACACACTTTAGTATTCTTGGGCCCTCCTTGGTTGAGAACCCCTTTCTTGATGTTGTTCGTGGAGAGACGGTAATTGACGGAATGGGTATACGCATTCAAGTAACGTTTCGCTACTGCACTATCGGCCTGATCCTTCCCCTTTTGGGGCTCGTTATAGTCATGTCTTTGAAATTTGATACCGTTTCTTTTACAAATGGGATAATCAATCTCAGCTACAGAATTGCTAGCATAGCAACCAGCATTATCGGATTTTTTGTGTAACATTTTCAGCTCTGGAAAATCTTTCTTCATTTGTTTGACTACGACATCTGAAACACATGAAGTCTCGAGTACATCTTGATCACCGTGTGTTAATGTTGTCAGGTATGTATATTTCATGAGATTTTCTGCGGTTTTTGTGAGGAGAACATCATCAACATGCATTGGACATCCCTTTTTAGCCAAAATATTCTCTCTGACCTTCACGGTAACTTTAAAACCTTTTGTGCCTGATCGCTTAACCAAAATCCTGTGTCATTTGTAAGGTTTTCCGTGGCAAACTGTTTTTACTTCCTCATGTTTCATACCCCAGAAAATGTGTTTCATCCACCCAATTACCTGGTTTGTTGCCTGTTTCATGTCATACAACACTTCTTCCTTAATCTTACGAAAATATATTTTTTCAGCTGATAACTTCAAAGTTTCTAGAGTTTGATCAACTTAAAACATTCGGGGCACACCTTATCGTGATCACCATGGTCGTGCTCCGGCTGAGAGTTATCATCGGTTGGGCAATAAAGAGCAAATGATATGCAATGGGTACTGATCTCACTTTCCTCTGTGCAGTGGAGGGGATACTTCATCTTGAGGTACCTTTTCGAGTCGTTAAGATCTTTCTTCAGAGAAGAATTTCGGTGTGTATCATGTTCTAGTTTGTCAACTAGATCAGTCAAAGTTTGAAAACCTTTCAAGCTATCTGACGTAGTTTTGTCAAATCCTGCCACTGCTCGACATTGACCAGGTTAAATGGCTTTCAAAATCTGCCAAAGGGTACTGTCAGATAGAGGTTTGAAGTTTGCGATGCGACAATGTTCTTTGTATTCAGAAATAGTTTGAGTCTTAGATATTGTAAGGACAGACTTAGGAAGGAGTTGTTTCGACCCATCAGCAAATTCTAGGGTGGTTGTTCCGTAAGCAACATCTTGAATGAGATTACTTTCAAACAAAAAATTTACAAAATGCTCAGCAGAATCGATTTTCAGTTTGTTTATGGTAAACGGTTTTTTATTAATGACCAATCGCATGTATCATCATCCTTATGCCACACCACTGCTAGCGGTTGTTGCTAAGAATATTGACATACTCTTGGGACTGCAATTGATAGTTTTTCCCCGATCTCTTCTTCGTTTGGCAGGCACTCAATGTCACCCTCGTTGCTTTCGATTTCATTATGAAGGAGAATGGTCAAATTTTCAATAAGCTTGGTTGCGGATATGAAGTTCATCTTATAGAGATGACCCCTTTATTTGACATCAATTGGATGGAGGATCTTTTGAAATCCAATTTCCAATCGAATGGCCTTCTTGTGTTCCTTTTCATCAGGTGTCCTTTTAACAAAGTCTTGAATTTGAGAAGTAAATAAACCTTAAAATTGCCTTTTTGTTACATTTTAGTGATTATGATTTTCAAGTGCTTAACACAGAAAATCACTGACATATAATATTCAGTAAAATAAAATAATAATTGTGCACTTTATCAAGATTCTAATTAATCTCAATAATGATAATGAATTAGCGTAATAAAACGAAGTAAAGGAAAAACCAGCCTCAATGATCCCTCCTTAGAAAGAAATTAAGGTTTAGAAATGAAGAAAGAAAAAAAGTAATAAATGAATTTCCTTTTTTATAAGGTCTTCTCAAATTAAGTAGTAGGGTTAAATATCATCCATTAAAACATTTACATATGTTAGCACATGTTAGTTAAATCATACAAATAAATATCATTCGCTAGTTATGCAAGACAATTTTTTGAAATTAAAAATTAAGGTCAAATGATATTAAACTTCAATCAGTTTGTTGGATCTACCCCGGTGGGATGGAGGTCCTATAAATTAACCTTTGTCCGTTCGTTCGTTCGTTCGTTATTAGCTTTCCTCGTGATTGGCTCATTAGTTTTTTTTGATTTTTTTCACAAAGATGTGAAACTATAAACCCTCGAATGTGACGGAGTCCGATTTTCGAAAAATAATTTTTTGGACAAATTTGGGCCAAAAATCGGCTAAAAAACGGGTTTTTTGGACTTTGTGAAAAATTGGATCATTAACTTTTTCAGATTTTTTGCATGAAAGTAGGGTACCATCATAGGTAAAATATGGCTCAAGCAGATTTTTTCAAAAAGATTTTATTGCTCAAAAAACGCATGTTTATCTATAAGAATCACTATTATTAAGCATACATCAATGTTCTTAGTTAAATTGCTCACTTTTTTTATGAGATAATGTTTTTTTTTGTTCGTGAGGGCTTACTTTTGAAGAATGTGTGTGTTTAGACATGGAATTTTGGTTTCTTGGCGTGTTTTTATAGAAAAACTGACCAAATTCGATATTTATTTATAAGCACATTATAGGTATTAGCTTTTCTCGAGATTGGCTCTTTGATTCTTTATGATTTTTTGCACAAAGATGCATAACTATAAACCCTCCAATGTGACGGAGCCCTACTTTCGAAAAAGAATTTGGGCCAAAAAACGGCTAAAAAACGGGTTTTTTGGTCTTTGTGAAAAATTGTATTTTTAACTTTTTCTGATTTTTTTCATGAAAGTATACCATCATAGGTAAAAGATGGCTCAAGCAGATTTTTTCAAAAAGATTTTGTTGCTCAAAAAACGCATGTTTATCTATAAGAATCACTATTAATAAGCATACATTAATATTCTTAGCCAAATTACTCAATTCTTTGATGAGATAGATGTTTTTTTGCTCACAAAGTCTTGAATATGAAAGAATATTTCAAGAGCATGAAATTTTGGTTTCTAAACGTTTTTTTATAAGAAACAAACGACTAATTTTGATAGATCGTCACTATTTGTGTTCCGAATGATTGATTAATGGTCACGCTCACGTAGATATCAATTATATATGTGTTAAATGCATAACCAGGTAGGTCCATAAAAGTATCACTTGTTTATTCTGAGGCAGCAAGATGTCTAAACATCTTTCATCTATGCCACTCGGTGACTCACGCTCTGATGGCTCCCCAAATATTCTGCCTTTCACATTTTTTGGTGGCTTTTCCAAATCTATTTTGATTATCAAATCATCAAGTTTTTGGCTCTGCCACGTCAACTTTCGCACAATCAGCCGTCCTGTTTCCCTTCCTTGTCCGTCATAAGCTCACAACCATTATTTAAATTAAATAATTCCAACTCCTCCCCAACCAAGTTCATCTGAAGGCCTATCTTCCTTTGCCTTTGAAAGGTTTAAATAAAAATAAAAAGACACGATGAAATGGGCAAACAATTAAATAATGTATACACACAAAACTTTCCAGTGCAACGAATGCAATAAAGTTACATCTGTAAATGTAATTAGAAAAAACTGGCTGGAAAACTTCAATTTAAAACAAGTAGAATAAAAGCTCACCTTCGATCGTCTTTATGACATAGGATTAATAATAACATCAGCCTCCAGCTCTGCTGGTGTCAACAATTCCTTTTTTGACCTACCTCCGGGTACCCCGGTGGAGGTTCTATAAATTAACCCATGTCCGTTCGTTCGTCCGTCTGTTACCAGCTTTTCTCAGGATTGGCTCATTAGTTTTTTCTGATTTTTGGCACAAAGATGCAAAATTGCAATGCCCAGAACGTAACGGAGGCCGATTTTTGAGAAAAAAATTATTTGGGCAAATTTGGGCCAAAAACTACCTAAAAATAGGGTTTTTTGGACTTTGTGCAAAATCCTGTCATTACGTTTTTCTGATTTTTTGTACAAAGATGGAGGGCAAGATTCTCTAAATAATGGCTAAAGTGGTTTTCCCGGATAACTCTTATTCGCCTTAAAAAAGGGATTTTCGTATTTTGGGGAAATTCCCTTTAACCAAATAAGAAAATATAGCTTTTCTCAAAGTTGACTCATTATTTTTTGCACAATGATGCAAAATGGCAATGCCTAAAATGTGACGGAGCCCGATTTTCGAAAAAATATATATATTTGGACAAATTTGGGCCAAAAAATACCTAAAAATAGGGTTTTTTGGACTGTGTGTAAAATCCTGTCATTACTTTTTTCTGATTTTTTGTACAAAGATGGAGGGCAAGATTCTCTAAAGAATGGCCGAAGTGGTTTTTCCTGGAAAATTCTTATTTTATTCTAATTTTCGCCTTAAAAGACGGATTTTCGTATTTTGGGGAAATTCCCTTTAACCAAATAAGAAAATATAGCATTACTCAAAGTTGACTCATAATTCTTTCCTGATTTTTTGCACAATGATGCATAATGGCAATGCCCAAAATGTGACGGAGCCAGATTTTTAAGGAAAATTTTTTTGAGCAAATTCGGGCCAAAAACAGCTTAAAAGGTTTTTTGGGCTGGTTTAAGTGATTTTTGTATTTGGGGAAATTCCTTTTTACCATTTTACATTATTCAACACGCAAGCTTTATTTTTCCATTCTTAATTTTTGTACAATTATTGTCACTTTTTTCTTATTTTCATCTGATGTCAATCGTTAGGTAGGTCCATTCAGCATGTTGCTTGTTCTTTTTCTTACGCTTTTGATGATTGAAGTATCTACGGCATGCAATTAGAAAGAAATGAAAAAATATTGTGAGATTGAACTTTCCTAGAAGATGGTAGAACAAGAAAAAGTCGATCAATACCAGTAAGTAGCTGAGGAAATAAGCAATGCCATATTTTAAATATATTTAATTGACAGAAAAATTAATCATCTTATAATTATTGATTTGTATACTAATTTTATTGGATAGAGGAAAACGTTTACCTCTAATGACATCCTTATCGTTTAGGATCGATTTGATTGATGTGTTCGATCATTTCTGAAGCAAAACCAATATTTTCCTCTTTGTCAAAACACTTTTCAAAGTTCCAACTTTTTTCAACTGGAGAGTCTTCTTTGGCATGTATGTAAGCATGTACTCTAGTCTAAAAAGAAAGAGGGGGTGCCAGTGAATCTTAACCAAACCCAAATTTCTATCGAAAATAAAATTTATTACCGCTTTGGTAAATCTCGTATATATCCAAATGAACCCTGAGACACTAATTTTCATCTTCTACCAAAATTATAAAGAATGTTCTACGCCGAAGCAAAATGTTCACTTTTAGTTTCTCGCCAAAATAAGTTCCCTCAGAGTAAAGTTAAAAATTGAAAAAGGGTATGTACCTGTAAATCTGTTGATATGGATACTTTTTGCTTTTCTTTTGACACAGTGTCCTTTTCATTCAACTTTTTCTCCATTTTATCAACTTTCAACAAGAGTTCTGTTACCGTATTTTCTAATTCCGAAATCATCTCTTTTGTCTTTTCTTGACTGTTTTGAACCAATCTATAGTGCAATGTTAAGATTCTCAAAAAAGTTTGCTAAACCATAGGTAGATAGATATGTGACATCCAATTTCAACTTGGATATTTAATTTCAGTTTTATAAGTCAAGAAACTTAGAACTTTTTAATGACTGTTACGTCTTTTTAATAATAAATCTCTTTTATCACCTATAAGATAAGGTACATGGTTAGGGAAAAATAAAAAGCTAAAAGTATATACAGCGTTAAAAAAAGGAGACAAAGTTCAGAACAAGGTCAGACACAAATTATCATGACGAGAAAGGGACGGGATAGGCAAAATGGCAGGGGAGGGGTGTCATGAAGATGTGGCTGTCCTTGAGCGTTGAACGTGTTCCTCTAGGATATGTTTTAGAGCAAGCCGATATTCCATCACATGCCAGTTCTTTATAAGGAGCTTGCATAGGTCAACCTTGCTTGAGTTTTCATAAATATATTTCCTATCAATGTTGTGTTTTTTTATCCAAGATTACTTGAACGAGGTCAAGGCTGCTCATATGAATAGTGTTTGCTGCCCTCGCGAGAAAGCTATAGTCAATATTGTCAGTGCAGCTGAGTGTGTTATACATATATGAAGAGGTGTTGGCGTTCACCAATGTTTGTCGTAGAAGTTTAACTTTTCTGTCCTCTATGAGGACAGAGACATCCGGGATATTGTAAACTTTGTGCAGATTATTTTTGCTGTTTTCGAAATATTAAACATAGATTTTAAACAGGACCTCGCTTGTCTGTTTAAATCAATAAGTTCCAAACCATATAGTAATTTTGGCAAAACGATTGATTGAAAGATTTTGACAATAGCATCCGGGTGACAATGCCTTACGCCAGAGGTTATAAGAGAGGTGGCTACCGACCATAACTCCGAGATTCGGGAATCTTTGTGTCCACTAAGAGAGAGTCTGTTGTTCTTTGTGCACCAGTGGAATCCAAGATGGGTGAGTTTTGACCATTGATTGTAGGTGTTTGAGAGATGGGCTGAGAAGGATTATGTCGTCCGCGTAGGCAATGACTGCTGTGTGTAGTCCGTTAGGTAGTGGACAGCCAATGTTTAATTGTTTAACTTTTACAAGAAGACCTTCAGTGTATAAGTTGTACAGGTAGGGTAAGAGGATCCCACCCTGGTGTACACCTTGAGTCAATGTGAAGGCTTTGGAGCGAAAAGAACCATAGCTGACGATTGCTGAACTGTTCAGATAAAATTGAATCAAAAAGTTTGAAACTTGGTTGGGTAACTCTGACTCAAGAAGTTTTGTGAAAAGTGTTTGCCAGTTGCAACAGTCAAAGGCTTTCTCTATGTCCAGGCTACAAACGTATACCGGTGTATTGTTGTTATTATAATATCGTATTGTATCTTGGATGACGAGCTCAGCGTGAATCGATGATGATGCTTTAGTGAAGCCGTATTGAGAAACATTGTGGTCCGTGAGTTGAGGGCATTTCTCAATAATGATAAGTTCAAGTATTTTTGTGATGATCGGGAGAAGACTTATTCCACGGTAGTTATTTGCGTCGTTCAAAGACTTTTTGTGTGATTTAACCAGCGGTATAAGTATTGACGTACTCAGTGATGCAGGAATGTCTTTGGAGCGAAATATTTCGTTTATTAGTTTGGTGAGGTATTCATTGAATGTGTCACTTGATGCGTATTTGTAATGTTCAGGTAACAACTGGAAAGGGTCACGAGATTTACCTGTTTTTAGTTTTTCTATTACTGATGAAACGTCATGCTGGGTAACGTAAAATTCGTCGGAATCGAGATCTTTTTTAAGTTCATGTAGCATATTAACAAGTTCTTCATTCGATGTGGTGTTATCAATGGTGTCGATTCTTTTTGTTTCTCTAAATCTCTTGTATGATGCAGTAGCACAGAAAAAAAGTCTGCAGTCTTTTGTTGTTTGTAGTTGTATATATAAATGAAACTTACCACCGTAACTTGGCATATTTATTGGCTGCCTTTGGGGTGGTCTTGTTTGATTTTTGTTTAGACGCCGTAGCTTCTGGCCTAAAAATTTTAAACAAAAATAAATTAAAGATTCAGTTTGAGAAATGACATAGAATGACAGCACTACAAAATTCCCAACTCGTGTTGCTGAATTCCATAACATTGAAGCTTTTCCATTATACAGAAAAATAACAATAATCTTAACGCGACAAAGGGAGTCTTAACACGTAGAAACTTGACTGAATATTGTCTGAAAAGTAATTATTGCTTAGGAACTGTTCAGGCTGAGAATGAAAAACAAGTTGAGAAATAATGACAGTTAAATTTTAGTTGCACACATTTACAAGAATCTAAAGCAAAATTTAAATTGACAGTTTTCTTTGTTTTGGCTTTTTTGAATTCTTTCAGACAGAGATACGAAGTACTTACGTTTTCTAAGTTTTGAAAACGAAAGTACTTCATAGCTCGAGATAGCAAAATTTTCAGACCATGGTTCTGACCTTTTTCTTAATCAGCAAAAAATTTCTGATCGATTGGTATATAGTATGCAGGGTTTTAAACTCAAAAAAATGGATTTCAAGTAAATTAAGTAAGCCAATCAAATGTTACAGCCACGCAAATCTGGAACCAAAAGTAGTCATTTAATAAAATCGAAATCGAAAGTGCTTCGTATCTCCAGATAACGAAATTTTCAGACCATAATTCTGACCTTTTTCTTAATCAGCATAAAATTTGTGATCGATTGGTATTGTAAAACATGTTGTGTTATTACGGACTTCGACGCACGCTCCACCAAAGAAGCTGTTCTTTGTGTTTTGACGTCATTTTCCCAAATGACATGCGGAATTTTGTTTACATTTAAAATGAATAGTTTATTTGATACACGTATTAATTCCCAAATGACTTACAAGAATTTGTTTGTAATTTATCTAGTCATTAGGGATTTCTAGCTTATCTAGAAATCCCTCCTATTTCTTTTGTATGATTGTATTCCCTAATGACATTGTTAGATATTTTGACATGTTGATATGCTATAAAAGCTGTGGAAATTTTCATTTAATCAGAGAAGGTTGTGAGGGTAGCTCACGCCACATTTTGAAATGGTTTTTTAACAGAAGAAACTTATATCAAATCATTGAACAACCTCAAAACACTCATTCTCTACATAAAGATTTCAAAATTAGTAGCTGCATAATGATGAAAGAAGAATGCTGCTTTCTTGTTAAAGAGTAAGATCATATTTTCTTATTCTTTGGTTGGTTCGAGTCAAGCCACGTTACCTTGGTCCAGACCGCTGCTTGCACGTCGGGACAACTGCTTCGACTCTTGGATCAAAGGAGATCTGGTTGTTGGATCAACGATGATATCTGGTGTTTGGATCAACGGAGATTGCTGGCTGGTGGATCGAGGGGATTGCTGGCTGGTGGATCGAGAGGATTGCTGGCTGGTGGATTGAGGTGATTGCTGGTTTGGTCAACGGAGATTGGTTGGATTTGAGTCAAGCCACGCTACCTTGGTACAGACCGCTACTTGCACGTCGGTACAACTGCTTTGACTCTATCTGCAAAGACTTCGATTGCAACAGTAAGACTCTATCTACATCCAAATTCCTTTGAAGTCTGCTTCAAGTTTTGCGACTGAGGAAAACCTGGTGTGTCCAGTTCGAGTCAAGCCACGCTACCTTGGTACAGACCGCTGCTTACACGTCGGTACAACTGCTTCGACTCTATCTGCAAAGACTTCGATTGCAACAGTAAGACTCTATCTGCATCCGAATTCCTTTGAAATCTGCTTCAAGTTTTGCGATTGAGGACAACCTGGTGTTTTCAGTTTGAGTCAAGCCACGCTACCTTGGTACAGACCGCTGCTTGCACGTCGGTACAACTGCTTCGACTCTAACTGCAAAAACTCAACTGCTTCGACGCTGTCTATCAAACGTCACGTCGTCAACCTCAACTGAGCTTCGTTGGTAAGGCTCTGTTCACACTTTAACTTTGTTTTGTGAAGTTTTCAACTTATCTGCTTCGACGCTGTCTATCCACGTCACGTCGTCAACCTCAACTGAGCTTCATTGGTAAGGCTCTTTTCACACTTTAACTTTGTTTTGTGAAGTGTTCAACTCATCTGCTTCGACGCTGTCTGTCAAACGTCACGTCGTCAACTCAACTGCTTCGACGTTGTCTATCAAAAGTCTCGTCGTCAATTCAACTGAGCTTCGTTGGTAAGGCTCTGTTCACACTTTCAACTTTGTTTTGTGAAGTGTTCAACTCATCTGCTTCGACGCTGTCTATCAAAAGTCACGTCGTCAACATCAACTGAGCTTCGTTGGTAAGGCTCTTTTCACACTTTCAACTTTGTTTTTTGAAGTGTTCAACTCATCTGCTTCGACGCTGTCTGTCAAACGTCACGTCGTCAACTCAACTGCTTCGACGCTGTCTATCAAAAGTCACGCCGTCAACTCAACTGCTTCGACGCTGTCTATCCACGTCACGTCGTCAACTCAACTGAGCTTCGTTGGTAAGGCTCTGTTCCCACTTTTAACTTTGTTTTGTGAAGTGTTCAACTCATCTGCTTCGACGCTGTCTATCAAAAGTCACGTCGTCAACATTAACTGAGCTTCGTTGGTAAGGCTCTTTTCACACTTTAATTTTGTTTGTGAAGTGTTCAACTCATCTGCTTCGACGCTGTCTGTCAAACGTCACGTCGTCAACTCTACTACTTCGACGCTGTCTATCAAACGTCACTCCGTTAACTTCACCTGAGCTTCATTGGTAAGGCTCTTTTCACACTTTCAACTTTGTTTTGTGAAGTGTTCAACTCAACTGCTTCGACGCTGTCTATCAAACGTCATGTCGTCAACCTCACCTGAGCTTCATTGGTAAGGCTCTTTTCACACTTTCAACTTTGTTTTGTGAAGTGTTCAACTCATCTGCTTCGACGCTGTCTATCCACGTCACGTCGTCAACTCAACTGCTTCGACGATGTCTATCGAAAGTCACGTCGTCAACTCTACTGCTTCAACGCTGTCTGTCAAACGTCACATCGTCAACTCAACTGCTTCGACGCTGTCTATCAAAAGTCACGTCGTCAACTCTACTGCTTCGACGCTGTCTATCAAAAGTCACGTCGTCAACTCTACTGCTTCGACGCTGTCTATCAAAAGTCACGTCGTCAACTCAACTGCTTCGACGCTGTCTATCAAAAGTCACGTCGTCAACTCTACTGCTTCGACGCTGTCTGTCAAACGTCACATCGTCAACTCAACTGCTTCGACGCTGCCTATCCACGTCAAGTCGTCAACCTCATCTGAGCTTCATTGGCAAGGCTCTGTTCACACCTCAACTTCGAGCTGTCAAGTCAACAACTGGAAACAATCTGGTGTTTTCAGTTCGAGTCAAGCTAACGTTACCTTGGTACAGACCGCTGCTTGCACGTCGGTACAACTGCTTCAACTCAGCTGTCAAGTCAACACATCAACAGAGAGCTTGTTGGTTAGGCTCTATTCACACCTCAACTTCGAGCTGTCAAGTCAACAACTGGAAACAATCCGGTGTTTTCAGTTCGAGTCAAGCTAACGTTACCTTGGTACAGACCGCTGCTTGCACGTCGGTACAACTGCTTCGACTCTAGCTGTCAAGTCAACACATCAACAGAGAGCTTGTTGGTTAGGCTCTATTCACACCTCGACTTCGAGCTGTCAAGGCAACAACTGGAAACAATCTGGTGTTTTCAGTTCGAGTCAAGCTAACGTTACCTTGGTACAGACCGCTCCGACTCTAGCTGTCAAGTCAACATATCAACAGAGAGCTTGTTGGTTAGGCTCTATTCACACCTCAACTTCGAGCTGTCAAGTCAACAACTGGAAACAATCTGGTGTTTTCAGTTCGAGTCAAGCTAACGTTACCTTGGTACAGAGCGCTGCTTGCACGCCGGTACAACCGCTTCGACTCTAGCTTTCAAGTCAACACATCAACAAAGAGCTTGTTGGTTAGGCTCTATTCACACCTCAACTTCGAGCTGTCAAGTCAACAACTGGAAACAATCTGGTGTTTTCAGTTCGAGTCAAGCTAACGTTACCTTGGTACAGTCCGCTGCTTGCACGTCGGTACAACTGCTTCGACTCTAGCTGTCAAGTCAACATATCAACAGAGAGCTTGTTGGTTAGGCTCTATTCACACTTTCAACTTCGAGCTGTCAAGTCAACAACTGGAAACAATTTGGTGTTTTCAGCTCGAGTCAAGCTTACGTTACCTTGGTACAGACCGCTGCTTGCACGTCGGTACAACTGCTTCGACTCTAGCTGTCAAGTCAACACATCAACAGAGAGCTTGTTGGTTAGGCTCTATTCACACCTCAACTTCGAGCTGTCAAGTCAACAACTGGAAACAATCTGGTGTTTTTAGTTCGAGTCAAGCTAACGTTACCTTGGTACAGACCGCTGCTTGCACGTCGGTACAACTGCTTCGACTCTAGCTGTCAACTCAACACATCAACAGAGAGCTTGTTGGTTAGGCTCTATTCACACTTTCAACTTCGAGCTGTCAAGTCAACAACTGGAAACAATCTGGTGTTTTCAGCTCGAGTCAAGCTTAGGTTACCTTGGTACAGACCGCTGCTTGCACGTCGGTACAACCACTTCGACTCTAGCTTTCAAGTCAACACATCAACAGAGAGCTTGTTGGTTAGGCTCCATTCACACGATCGTCGCTGACAAAATCAACTGCTCACATTCAACCACCAAAC
Source organism: Clytia hemisphaerica (assembly GCF_902728285.1). Lineage (NCBI taxonomy): Eukaryota > Metazoa > Cnidaria > Hydrozoa > Leptothecata > Clytiidae > Clytia > Clytia hemisphaerica. The sequence continues at coordinate 134,729 of NW_027103284.1, forward strand.
GATGTCTGTGGATCTGAAGATAGCGAGTCTTCGCAGAAAACGAGGAGGAAAGAAAGGCTCAATAACCAAACGAATCAACCTGATTGAGGAAATCATGAAGATGAATGATTCTTGTTTTGGAAGAAGCTCACGTCATCAACCAAAAACTTGAAGATCTTGGTGATGATACAGAAGGATGGATGGATGGCATGAAGTTTCAAACCGACAACATCAAATCAAAGATCGATGATTATCATGAACTACTAAAAGATAATCCCCCGTCGGAAGCTGGTGGATCAGATTGGCTACTTGGGAAATTCCTCCGAATGGACGAAGCACAAAAGGAAATCACCAAGGAGCTTGAAAATTTGGCTCCAATAACAACACAACCACCAAGCACCCTAAACGTATCTGCACCAGGATTTCTACCCAATCCAACATTGCCACTAACAACTATGGTTAATCCATTCGTGACTACCATAGCTCCTACTTGCACAACATTTTCCAATGCATTCGATAAATCGACGTATGTTCAACCACAACGTAGAAGAGTGGATCCATCACCATTCCAGATTATCAGTACCCCAAAAGAACATGCAGCAAAGGATACAGTACCAAAGAATCAAATAATTACAGATCACTCATCTATACCAGTCAACTCTAACAAGGTCGATTCATGGATAGATGAGCTCGACATCAACAAACCACCGTATCAACTGGCTGGTAGCAAAATGTAAGATACACTTTCCACATGGTTTGTACAACAAGGTCTACCAAGGATCAGAATACCATGGTTTGATGGCACTCCATCAAGCTACGTAGAATTCGTAACCAGTTTTAGAGATCTTTTCCACAACCAAGGATATTTGACCACGCTTCAGAAATGCATCTATCTACACCAAGCTGTACGAGGGGAGGTCAAGAGGTCGATCCAAGGCTTCAGAAATGACCATGAAGGCTACGTCCTCGCACTCAGAAGAATAAAGTACATGTTCGGTCAACGATCAAGAATTGCAGAGTCCGTCATCACAAAGATTGTCGACTACAAACCAATTGGCAACAGAGATTAAACTTCGCTCACCGAGTTCTACTGCACACTAAGTGATTGCTTGGTGACGCTACGAAAACTAAACTATGTTTCCGACCTATACAGCACCGACATCCTCCGACAAGCCTGCACCAAACTTCCGCAGTACCTGCTACATAAATGGGCTGATTATTGTCTTACCCTGAGAAGATCCTGTGAACCAAATCTCACCCACTTGGAAGCCTGGCTTCAAGAAAGGATTCTTGCATCAAAAGACTCTTATCTACCAAGAAAGAATGACGATAGAAAGGATCACAAGGACCACAAAGATCATAGAGATTCGAGGACAAGGACAAGGGAAGCAAAATCAATCACATGACAATGGCCATCGATCAAATTGGTCTGGCAAAATTGGAGATGGAAAAGGAACAGGACAACAAGGAACAAAAACAAAATCCAAAGACAACAAGTCAAGCAACAAATGCTACTTATGCAAGGATGATATCAAATTCACAAATGTCCAAAATACGTATCACTGGATCAACCAGAACGCTTTGAAATGGCAAAGAAGTTGAATCTTTGCTACAACTGCTTGAAGAAGGATCACTTTACTTCAAAATGCAAATCAAAGAACAATTGTTTCAATGCTGGATGCGATGAACGTCATCATACCACGCTACATGAATACTTCACTGAACATGTAAAAGAATCGTTCTCAGGAAACACTCAAGTTGTTGAACCATCTGGTACAGTGTATCTATCGGTCGTTCCAGTAAAGCTTCAAGGACTGGATTCTTCGTCTATCACTACCTACGCACTTTTGGACACAGGTAGTCAAAGCACTTTGGTCAGAGATGACGTCGCCAAGAAACTCAAACTGAAGAAAAAAGGCAAGAAGATCACCATAACAACAATCAATGACATTGGAACAAAAACTAAAGTCAAAGAAACGTCAATGCGTGTCGAAAACAGAGACGATGGAATTGGTGTCAACATCGACCACTGCTATATTGTACCAAAATCAAGCTTTCACATACCAAAGCAGCAGTATCCTTCGACAATGATGAAAAAAATGAAGGAGGAGAAAGGCATAAAACTACACAACGCTCTTTATGAAGAAATTTGAATTCTCATAGGAGCAAACGTTCCATCCGTCCACATACCCTTGGAAGTCAAGGAGGGAGAAAATTCCGAACCACTTGCTATCAAAACAATCTTTGGATGGACCCTCTTCGGTGCCAGTGGACAACCAGAGACGGTATCAATGAACAGAATTGTTATCAAACCAGAAGCTGATCTCCATCATTGTGTACAAAGAATATGGGATCAAGACTTTAGTACAAACCCACCAGACCGTGACGAGGCCCTATCCATAGAGGATAAACGGTGTCAGGAAAAGCTGGAATCAGAAACTGTTCTCGCTGATGGAAAGTATCAAGTACCAATGCTTTGGAAGAAAGATGTAACACTTCCAAACAACCGTACTGTAGCCGAGAAAAGATTCCACCAACTACAAAACAAGCTGAGAAGAGAACCAAACCTTCGAAAGCTTTACGACCAAAGTATGACCAAATATCTTGAGATTGGTTATGCAAGAAAGATGACGTCAGAAGAGGCGCCTACCGAACACCAAAGAACATGGTATCTGCCGCATTATGGCGTTTTCAACCCAAACAAACCAGGCAAAATTCGTCTTGTGTTTGATGCAGCTGCAAAGTTTCAAGGAACAAGCTTAAACGATGCTCTATACACTGGACCAGACCTGCTTAACAATATGCTTGGAGTACTGATGAGATTCAGAACGCACCACTTTGCATTTTCCGCAGACATTGAAGGAATGTTCAATCAAGTGAAAGTCAACCCAGAGGACACACAATCATTGAGGTTCCTTTGGAAAGAAGATATTGACTCACCTGATCAACCAGACACCTACCAAATGTTGGTTCATATCATGGGTGCAACATGCTCACCAACGTGTGCCAATTACGATCTAAAAAGATATGCAAGGGATCACTTAGGAGACTTCGACCCAAGCACCATTGAAAAAATCTTACGATCGTTTTATGTGGATGACCTATTAAAATCTACAGAAAACATCGAAACTGGTCAACAACTTATCAAATAAGTTATCGACATCACAAAGCTGGGCCGAAATCGCTTAACAAAGTTCGTTAGCAAAGACCCAGAACTACTCAAGAACGTACCAGAAGAATTGATATCACCTTCAGTAAACATTCAGATGGAAGATGGACAAAATCACTCTACTAAAGCACTTGGCATCACTTGGAATACCAAAGAAGATGTGCTAACATTCCTGCCAAACATTGTGAACGCTTCTTCAACCAAGAGAGGAATCCTTAGCGTTGTTAGCTCACTGTATGACCCACTGGGGTTTCTTTCACCTTTCACCACTACTGGAAAGATGGCGCAAATTGGGATGAACCAGTCAACTACGAAATTCAAAGAAAGTGGGACAAATGGCAGTCTGGCCTATCCACTATCGACATGTTCAAGTTGGAGAGATGCTACAACATTCCAATATCATCCAAGACTCAACTACATATCTTTGGCGATGCATCAGAAAACGCCTATGGTGCGGTTGCTTATCTCAGAACAACCACAGAACCGATCAACGTTAGCTTTGTATCAGCCAAAGGAAGAGTTGCAACAACAAAACAAGTCCCTCTACCAAGATTGGAATTAAGTGCGGCAACAATTGCAGTACGATTATACAGATTAATCATCAAAGAAATTGACTTGCCAATCGAGGACAGTCATTTTCGGAGTGACTCGACACTGACCCTCCAATACATAACAAATGAAAGGAATCGTTTCAAGACCTTCATAACAAACAGAGTCTCAGAAATTCGAGAAGTGACACGACCTACACAATGGCATCACGTTAATGGTGAAGAAAATCCTGGTGACATTACCACAAGAGGAGTCTTCAGCGTAAAAGAACTACTTCAGGGAAACAAAAAACGAAGTTGGCTCAAAGGACCATCATTCTTAATGGCAGACGAATCAACTTGGAAGGACAAGAAGATTGAAGAAATCGACCCTGATGATACCGAAATCAGAAAAACCTTCATTTCAATGATTAGACAGGACAATTTAACCTGGTTACCTTACACAGATTACTCAAACTTCAACAAGATTGTACGTTACATGGCTTGGGTTCTTCGTTATACCCGTAACCTTCGAGCAGAAGCTAAAAGGAAACGTGAGAATTCCAAGAAGAAACGTGACAAAGGAAAACCTTACCTAACACCAGAAGAAATCAAAGCTGCAACAATTATCGTCATCAAGGATGTTCAGCTATCAGAATTCGATGAAGAAATCGATGACCTTACAAAGAAACAGGAAGTTGAAAAGGAATGGCATCTTGAGAATCGGCGGTAGACTCAAGAATGCCCCTGTCTCATTTGAAGCAAAACATCAAATCGTTATCCCCAAAGGACATGTTGCATCACTTATTGCTGAGAAATATCACAAAGAGAATGGTCACAGTAGTGTAAATCAAACCTTATCCGAAGTTAGACAGAAATATTGGATATTATGTGGAAGGCAAGTAATCAAAACAGTCATCAAAGCATGCGTGGAATGTCAAAGATTTAAAAACAAACCTGAGATTCCAATGATGGCTGACTTACCTAACAGCAGAATGCAACTCAACCAACCACCATTCACCAACACTGGTGTGGATTTTTTCGGACCAATCCTCGTTAAACAAGGTCGCAAACGTCTGAAGCGCTGGGTGTCACTATTTACATGCATGACAGTCCGATGCGTCCATCTTGAAGTTGTAGAAAGTATGGAAACTGACGATTTTCTAAACGCACTCCAACGCTTCATCAGTCGCAGACAGAAACCAAGGAAGCTGCTCTCGGATTGTGGCTCAAACTTTAAAGGTGCGGTAAACGAGCTCAAACAAGAAATAAGAAAATTGAACCAGCACAAGATTGGAGAATTTTGTTCACTCAGGGAGATTGAATGGCAATTCAACCCTCCATCGGCGCCACACATAGGTGGAGCCTGGGAACGACTAGTTCGAACCGTCAAAACAAGCATGAAATTCACCTTGAAGAATCTAATATTAACCGAATTTCAACTTATGACATTCATAACTGAAGTGGAAAATATCGTGAACAGTCGTCCACTAACTCCAATCAGTGAAGATCCTAAAGACTTAGAGGCACTAACACCGAACCACCTGCTAAAAGGATTCAACAACGCAGAAGTCCTACTCAATACAGACAAAGATTTGGACATCACAAAATGCTATCGCAAACGATGGAAGCACTTTCAGATGTGTTTAGAACACTTCTGGAGTAGATGGAGATCTGAATATCTCCCAACACTGACAACAAGAGGCAAATGGGTCGAAGAAAGGAGAAACAAGTTGGTGATATGGTCCTCCTGCACACGGATGCACCAAGAGGACAATGGCCACTTGGTATTATTGTGGAAACAATACCCGGACGAGACAATCGAATTCGAATGGCGTATGCAAAGACGAATGCTGGTACATACCTCCGACCCGCTTCGAAGATTTACAGACTTGAACTTCCCAACGTTCGTTAAGGGGAGGGGTATATTGTAAAACATGTTGTGTTATTACTGACTTCGACGCACGCTCCACCAAAGAAGCTTTTCTTTATGTTTTGACGTCATTTTCCCAAATGACATGCGGAATTTTGTTTACATTTAAAATGAATAGTTTATTTGATACATTTTTATTATTTTATTATTATCAATTTATTTTCAGTTGGTAACAACGATAGGACCTAGTGTCCTAAATAGTTACAGCCGTGACCGTTTACTAATAAATTCCAACTTTCATAAAAATAGCTATTTACCACAATTTACATAATGGACAAGTACAAAAATTTTCTGGAAGCATTTTTAGCTTTCCCCTAAAAATATTAAATGTTGCAGAGCTTTTCACATCCTTCGGGAGACGATCCCAGATTAAAGAGCCGACAAAACTCAAAGATTGCAAACCGAACTTGACAGTGTTTGCTGGAGGTAGCATAAGCTGTTCTCCTCTTCTTAGATTGAAGCCAGAAGTTTTAATGGTAAAAAGTTTTGCTAGAAATAAGGGATTTTGTTTTTTCAAAGTTTTATAGATTTCTTCCAGGATTTTAAGAATGAATTTGATGTGAAAAGATGCTGTTTTAGATATAGTTAATAATTGAGATAAACTAGAGTCATGATCTTGATGAACTACAGCCAATGCTCTACGTTGAATTTTCTGAATTTGCTTATTGTTGTGTTTTACAAAATTCATCCAGATTAGTGGACAATAGTTAAAGTTTGAGAATATATAGGCGTGGCATAAAGCCTTCGCCGTTTTCAGAGAAAGAAAGGGGCGAATGCGTCTAAGTGCGCTGATTTTGTTTCCCGCATTTTGGCATTTCAATTCAACGTGAGAGCTAAAGCGTAGTTTGTCATCAATAAATATACCTAATAGTTTAACCTGATTTTTGACTTTGACTTTGATATTACCTATAGTAAAAATATGTATAGGTTCGAATCTACCGAGAAACATAACTTGAAACTTGCCAGGGTTAGCAACAAGCCCATTGATCTTAAACCAGTGTAAAATATCTTGAATCTCGATATTAAGTTTCAAAATAACTTCAGCAAGGGTTTGTGCGATTGCAAAGAGGGTGTTGTCATCGGCAAAGTTACAAAGTTCAACCTTGCGGGTAGAGAGTAAAAGATCGTTTAAAAATATGTTAAAAAGAATTGGGCCTAAAATGGATCCCTGAGGAACACCCATACTAATAGATAAAAAACTACTTAAACTATTTCCAATTTTAACTCTATGTTGGCGATTTGTCAAATAATCATATAAAAATAATAGACTATTATGGTTTACACCATATGCTGCTAGCTTTGCGATAAGTAAATCAGGGGGTAGACAATCATAAGCTTTAGATAAATCCATGAGTACAGTACCCACAATATTTGAATCGTCAAGTGCCCTTTGCCAGAGATGTAATAATCGCAATATAGCATGCTGTGTACTGTGCCCTTTTCTGAAGCCACACAGTAACTCTGAGAAGCAGTTTTCTAGAAAAGGATTTAACTGTTGGGCAATGATTTTTTCAAATACTTTGGATACTGTAGTAAGTATGCTAATAGGTCTGTAGTTTTTAACACTCGTTGGATCGCCTTCTTTGAAGACTGGGGTTATTGTGGCCCGCTTTAAGCGTTCAGGAAAAAGTGCTTGGTTAAGACAAGAGTTAAAGCAGTTCTTGAGTACAAAAGAACAGATATTAGCAGACTTTTGGAGGAGTTTTGAGCTTACTTCCCCAGATGTAGATTTATTACAATTTAATGACATAATCAATTCATGGACAGTTTCAGTGTCAGTATTTGTAAATTCAAAGGAATTATCACCAAAAATGTTTCTGATTTTTATGATACTAGGATGGTCTAAATATCTTGCAATAGCATTGAGCACCGGGTCACCAATGACCTGCTCAGTGTATTGCGGCCATTCGTAAATATCCAGTGTCTTGGTTATGCCATACACGTATTAATTCCCAGATGATTGTTTGTAATTTATCTAGTCATTAGGGATTTCTAGCTTATCTAGAAATCCCTCCTATTTCTTTTGTATGATTGTATGCCCTAATGACATTGTTAGATATTTTGACATGTTGATATGCTATAAAAGCTGTGGAAATTTTCATTTATTCAGAGAAGGTTGTGAGGGTAGCTCACGCCACATTTTGAAATGGTTTTTTAACAGAAGAAACAAAATCAACCTCACAACACTCATTCTCTACAATTGGTATATAATATGTCTATGTTTAAAGTCAAAAAAAAAGTTTTTTCAAGCAAGAGGGCTAAAAAGGGTTGAAAATCTAAAATCCGCCATTATGGAAATTTGTGCCTGATCCAAATAACGCCACACACGTTTTCTGACTCTTCAAGGACTTTCATGATCAAAAGAAAAAATGACTATACGCCGATGCGCATACGGGACCTAACTCAGCCCCTAGAGTAACTGTCAAATGTTCGTTATTTTACCTCGTTTTGAAGTGAACTTTAAAAATGTTTACGGTGGATCAGGGAACTTACTTTGGCGAGAACTAATTTATGCAAATTGGGGAGTTAATACAAAATTCGCCAAAATAGTTCCATTAAGGTGGTAGTTAACTGAGAAATGGAAAAAGTCATTTTTTTACTTTTTTTGTAATAACTTTTGAAATATTTAAGACATGTCAATGAAACTTTCCACAATGGTAGTACAACTATTAACAATGCAAAATATGAAAATTTCTAAAAATAGCACCGAACAGGGGGTTACGTACTATAGTTTTCTCCATACAGGTTTTTAACGAATTTTAAAACGTTTTAGCAAAAGATTTTTGGTATGGTGGCTGATATTCATCAAAGGCAGAGGATGAGTGAAAAAAGAAATTTTCCAGGGGGTCTGGAACCTAAAAAACGTGATTTTTGAGATTTAAAACCAATGACAGATTTTTTAGAATTTTTTCTTCACTCATCCTCTGCCAAATGGTACAAGAAACAACCCCTAAAAATTTCATGGAGCTAGCACTTGTAAATCCCGAGAAAAAAACCGCATAGGCGTTTGCAAATCCCAGGACACGCGTTTTGAGAAAAACGGCTTTAAAGTTCAAATAACTTTCAAATTACTGACTTAGAACGTTTGAAAAAAACATCAAGAAAGGTAAAATAAGATACAGTGAACAAAGTTTTTGATAAATACAAACATAAAATTAAGAAATAAACCTAGAAAAATGAAAATTCTGCCATAGGCCACTGTGCAGTCACAGTGTAAAGTCTCAAAACCAAGCGCAATAAGTGTCGAAAATCAGTAAATAACACATTACCACAGGATTAACCAATATTTTATCAAGTAAGTCTACTCTTAGCCTTTCTGCTTTGGATCAAAATCAGATACAAATCAAATTTTCACTTCTGGATCTGGGCTCTCAGACTTGGTAGGTTCCGGTAAAATATCGGTGCTAGATGATAGAGGTAAAAACTCATTAGGTGCGTTAGTTTCGGTTTCAGTTAAACTTGTCTTTGAAATGGAGGAAGAAACTCTCATATCAACATCTTTTTCAGAATGTGATTGCTTAACAAGAGTTTTAGTTGTTTTTGTATTTTTAGTTTGTGGGCGGGGTTTGGCTTGTTTTGAAGACGTAGCCGGTTGCTTCCCTGATTTGACTGATTTTGTTGAATTGGCAAGTTTTGAGAGAGTTTTAGTTGATGATGTTGAATTTGAAGGATTTTTTCCTGTTTGCGATTCCTTGGGTGGATTTGGTTTACTTTTAGACGCGCTGATGGTTGATTTTTTCTTTTTCAAAAGTGGGGCTTCTGCTGGATTGGTAGATTTACGCTTTGGTTTAGATTTTGCTGGTTCGCCACCAAGATCAAGGTCGGGAGTAGCAGATAAACCGAATGCACCGGGAAAGTAGGTCACGTCTTCGCTTTCCTTTTCAGACTTCTTTTTGCGTTGAGTCCTGATTGACAGCGTAAGCCGGACTCCCCTGAAATCTTTTTCTCTGCTACTGTTATGCGTGTTTTATCTTTACGTATTAGTACCTGGTTTGATGCCAAGTTTCTCGATCAAATCGGATACGAATCCTTCTCCTGCGTTAAATCTTCCTACAGTAAGGCATGCGGCAAGTCTTAATTTGTTCAAGCCATTGAAGGAAATTCTTGTTGCAGTAGCGCCAGAGGACCCCGTTGATTGCCTCCTTCTGATTATGTGTCATCCCAAGTAAACAACGACCCAATAAAGAATCCCCAGATAAGCTCGTGAAGGTTGGTTTCAAGAGTTCTCGAAAGACCGGGTCAAGACATTTCTTGGAGTTGTAATTCTCCCGATCTGCCCAGAATCGGCACCAACCTTCCCTAGGGCAATACGGATGCTGCTTCTCCGATTCTTCACCTTTACATGAAATGCAGTGATAAAAAATGGCCCAAATGGCGTTCTTCATATCTTTCTTGTTCCTGCTATTAGAACGGATAGCTTGTCCGTAAAACTTCTGAAAATCGTCTATCCATTTGTTGGTAAGTCGTGTTTTGGATCCTCCGATTTTTTTGTCGTCTGAAAGCTTCATCCCTTTCCATTTTTTCTTGCTTAAGCAAAGAGGACGGAACGTTCTAGGACGGGTAAATTTGATGTTTACGTCGACGTCGACGCATTTAGAGCAAAATTCATTAAGCAAATTAATATGTAACACGCGCCAAAAATCATAACAAATATGGCGTCTTTTCGCGAAACAAGAGAGTTGTTGCTCTTAGGTTACAGTCAGAATCTTATTTCTGACGAAGAATTCCTGATTCTATTTGACCTTTATACAAGCAAAAATCCTGACTTTCCATTTTGGATTTACAACCCTTTCGATTTGTTGGTTGTGTCTGAAGCAGAATGCTGGGCTGAATTCAGAATGTACAGAAATGATGTTATCTTATTGAGAAATGTATTGAACATTCCAGACACTGTTAGATGTAAAAACAGAACAATTTGTCCAGGATTAGAAGCATTTTGCATGTTCCTGAGAAGATTTGCCTACCCATGCAGATATGGTGATATGATCCCACGTTTTGGTAGACCTGTACCTGAAATTTGCATGATAACAAATTACATTGTTGAGCATGTTTACAGCCCGTTTAGTAACAAACTAACCGACCTTAACCCAATAAATCAACCCTGGCTAAGTCCAGTCAAGCTTCAAGAGTATGCAGATGCTATCCATGCAAAAGGAGCAGCCCTTGAAAATTGCTGGGGCTTTGTGGATGGAACAGTTCTTCCCCTCTGTAGACCAGGAGAGCGTCAAAGAATCGTTTACAATGGACATAAAAGAGTTCATGCTCTCAAATTTCAAAGTGTAGTGGCTCCTAATGGACTGATAGCTAATCTTTATGGTCCCATGGAAGGAAGAAGACATGACTGTGCCCTATTAAACGCCTCTGGACTTTTACAAGATCTACAGAATTTTTCAAATGATGCTGCAGGCAACCCCCTTTGTATCTATGGTGATCCTGCTTATCCTATTAGGGCCCACTTAATTTCACCTTTCCAAGGAGCTCAATTAAATAATAACCAGAAAGCTTTCAACACAGCAATGAGCACTTGCAGGATTTCAGTTGAATGGGTGTTTAATGACATTATCAATTATTTCAAATTTATAGATTTCAAGAAAAACCTCAAGGTTGGCCTGAGTCCAATTGGAAAAATGTACATTGTTTGTGCTTTGCTACACAATGCAAGAAGTTGCTTTTATCCAAACAATACCTCAAAATATTTTGATGTTTTACCACCCACAGTCGAAATCTATTTTGCTTAAATTATCAGAGACAAAATCAAATAAAATTTTGAGTAAACTGGAAGATTTGATCTTTTAAATCATGACTTTGGTAAAGTAACAAAAGTTTATATTTTAAGTGTAAATATGAAAAGTTTCAACATGTAAATAGTAAACTGTACTTTTCATGTCTGTAAAAAATATACAAAATAAGTCTTGATATCTGAATCATGACTTCAGGTAAAACATAAATTAATTTCAAAGTGTAAATAAATAACAAAAATAGCCTTTCAAAGGTTTGTAAAAAAATCTAAAAAATAGATTTCGGAGCTGGTAGTATATACAAAATTTTCTTTTTTCATAAAGAAAAATAAAACAACTCACAGTTTCATGTAAAATGTCCAAGTATAGTCTTTCATATTTCAATTTCCAACAAAAATGTCAAAGATTGTAAACAAAATCAAAATAATCAGAAGTCTTTCATATTTCGTGAGTTTTTCCCAACAAAAATGTCAACAATTGTAAACAAAATCAACATTTTCGAGTCCAGTTAAGTCAAGTTCATTGGCCATTCTCACCTTTATCTGAATTTGTAAGTCTTTCGATGATGTTGAGTGTCATCTGTTGCTTCTGTTGCATCTGATTTGACATCAGTGCAAACATGTTAATAAAATTATTTTGATCGTTTTGAATTTTAGTAGCTTCTAATTGAAGTCTTTGGGTTTACATCAGCTTCAGATTTCTCTCTTAAGAAACAGACAGCATCACTCCCTGATGATCTTCTCTTTTTGACCTCCTCGTCTGATGACTCACTTTTTCGTTTGAGGGTCTGGCTCTGAGATTCCATAGCCTTCTGACGAATGTCTTCTCCAAGTAACTTGTCTTTCTCGACATCTTTTGCAGCTTTTCCGCTTTCAGCGAGAATTCGAGTAAATTCATCAATTTGAAGACAAATCTCTTCGCATAGGACTTCTTTTTCTGTAGGGTCAGGGCTGATACCTGTGGCAGCAAGTTCAGCACGTTGAGTTTGACGGAAAGCGTGAATGAGTGCATTGGTCTTCTCACGAACTGCTCTGGTTGATGCTTTGTTATTAAATTGGTCTGATTTGTTTAAGTTGTCTGCAATTTGCTGCCACTTTTCCCCTCGTTTAGGGGTCTTTTCTTTGAATTGATGGGGTTGCGATACAAGAACTTCTCTCAATAACATGATTTCCTTCTCGTTAGTCCAAATCAGTGGTGAACTGTAAGAGAAAAAGAGAAAAATTTATTTTTCATTTGGAAAATCAAAAAACTGTGTGTAAACAAATTCAAAACCTACTGAATCCAAATCAAAGGCAGACTGATCAAAAGTCGATTATAGATGTATTATAGTCTTTATTTGCACCAAATTGTAAAGATTTTTTGAGTTTTAAGAAGAAAAGTTCAAAACAAATGTATATCCCTCAATCTGTGTAAAAAATAGCCCACTTTCGAAATAAAAGCAAAATAAACACAAAGCAATGTGTAAAAGAGAGGATTATGTAGTAAAGCTTCATAAAACTTACCTTTTAACTGACATTTTGCAGGATTTTTAGAGATTTTCAACAGATTTTTTAACAAATTTTCAACAAGAATTTGGTGTCTGAGACCTGTCCCCATTCGCTTTTGAACATGCCTTTTGAAAAAATTTGAATCGCACCCTCAACCTCCATCTTATCGGACGACCCTTTGTGGTTTATTTTACATCTGTCTTCATGAGTTTTGTACCATTCATCAAAATCTTTACTAGACAGTTTCTTTTTGTATTTAGCACAAGTATGGTAGAATAAAGATTTCACTTCAAAGTAAAGAACTTCGCCAGTTTCAAAGCTTTGAACAAACACAACACCAAGCTTGGATTGGTGCCCTCGCTTCATCCATGTGCCGTCCACACTCACCCCTAGCGTAATCAACATGATCATACGTAACAACATTTTCTGGATTTTTTTCAACGGTAATATCAAAAAGAGTTTTAGCGGACTTTTCAAGAAGTTCATTGGATTGATCATTCGCTTTTTCGACTATTTTGTCCTGAATACAATTATACGGTTTCTTTGTGACAGGTTTAGGTAGATTCATTATCCCGCAGAAAGTTTCTAGTCCAGCACGTCCAACAGGCTATGCGGCAAGGACAGATCTGACGTTGACCTCAATAAATCGTTTATGGCGCTTACTAGATTGAAAGTTCTTTGAAAACCACAATTTGAGCATGTAAGTCGAAGAAATTCGGATAGTCCCTTTTTATTAGCACTAAATTCCTGAAATTTCATTCCTTTAGAATGACACTTTATGCAGCAAACACTGGAGGATAAAACTTCATCTAGTATTGCACTGTCCATCAATCCTTGCGCTTTTTCATTGCGCGTTTTAGCTTTTACCAAAAGTCTTTTAGGAATGATTCTTCGTCAAGAATTTTTAGGCAAGCACTATTGCGACAGATCTTATCAGCACTTTTGTTTGTCAGTTTACGAAATTTCCGCTTTGCAATTTTAGCAGCAATGGATTTTTTCAGAGGGGAAGCTTCATAGATAGGAGTAACAGGGTTTTTATTGGGAGTAGTAATTGAAGGTACAGGTCTTGTAGAGGAAGTAGTAGAAAGTAAATTTGGAGTCGGTCGGTTTGGTTCTCGCGGTAGTGTTGGAGATTCTGGCAGCAGTGCGGTTGTCGCCGTCATGATGTTGTCTGGGGCTGCTGGCAGGGTCTCAACCGATGGATATTTCTCAAGTTCATTAGAAGTATTTTTATCAACAGTATTAACAATGTCATTATTTACAGGAAGATTATATACAGGAGTGGGCATATTTACAGTTTGTTGTTGTCGAGCATGTTTTGGTGTTCCTTTGAAACCGCGCTATTTGGCTGATTTCTTTCCTACTCTATTGTTATAGTGAGATTTTTTCTTATTGGCCATTCAAATATACTATTTCTTATTTATTTCAACTGAAAAGAAAGGAACAAACATATAGTAATAAAAGAAAAACTTCCTACACAACCTGTGAAAGAGAACCAAGATTCACCACCACCTTCCTCTGCAGTTTTAGGGTACCATCTTTACAAAATCGTCAATATTAGGCGAAGGCGGGAAAAAACGCTATAGTAATTTAGACGCCCGAAAAGGGCGTAAAAAATGTGTTCGAACGGTGGGTCACTTTACTATGTTCAAATGCCTCCTTATCCATTTAGCCCCTAGCAACGGGTGACTTTTTGGTTGCTAGGGAGGAAGTCATAAACCATGGTTAAAACAAATGCTCATTGTTAGGTGAAAATTGAAGATTTCCGCCTGAAATTTTCAAAGATCGCTCAGAAAGGATAGGGGAAGGTAGAAACGCAAAAATCTCATTTTTGACAATTTTGACAATTTTCTCCAAATTTTCAGTTAACCACCACCTTAATGTAAAAGATATTTTTTTCTTTTAAAAATCAACGTAGTGTACTTTTAATGTGTGTAAGATTTTGTCTCTCATGACTAAATCTTTGTCTGCCAATCCCCGAGAACCAATACGTGGTCTTTATCACTAACAGGTCTCTCGTTTACTTTCACATAACCTAATTTGTGCAGCTCTTTCCGCAAATGAATTGCATGCTATTTTTGCGACAGCCGCGGATCGAGTGGAATGTTCATGTTGTAAGAAACCATGGACATATCTTTTGCAGTTAACTTTTTCTTTTGAATAAAGATTTTAACGATCGTCCGAAAGTCTAGGTCGCATAATTCTAAGACCATGATGTCAAGATAAGCGTAGTGAAATAATAGACATGACATGCGATTCGTCGAAAAATGGCAGCCCGGGGGAGGGGGTACTTAGGCGAGAGAAGGGTATGGGTATGTGCCGGCCTTAAGGGTGCCTTTTTTGAAACATGCCAGTTTGAAAAATCGGAAAATCAAACTTCAGTCCCACTAAAAATTGGAAAAATAGGGAAATTTCAACTTTTTGCCCCCAGAAAGATATAAATTTGGTCAAATTAGTTCCAAAAAGTGAATTAAAATTCACACAATTGCCCTTGTTTTTTCTCCTCTTTATTCTTGTAAGGGCAGGGCCGAAAGTTAGCTTGCAACCATAGTCCCCCCAGAAGGCAGCTAGGACACACAGACAAAAAAGCGTGATAGCGCAATTTTATTTTGCTTTTTATAAAATAACTTCGTCATAACTTCAATAATTTTTCAAATTCAACAATGACTTAGATTTACAGCAAAATAATTATCGACATACATGTTTAAAGGGAAAGGTCCCTTTTTACGAAGAAAGAATTCTAGTTTTTACCGCCTTTTGAAATTTCTCTGGGATGGCCAAGGCAAACATGGCGACCTTTTTAAAGATTTTTTGTTTTTGGCGGCCCTCTAAATTTATGGACACAAAAAAGAGTGTGGAGCGAAGCGAGCCAGAAAATTTTGAGGTGATGAGGGGCGCCGTTTTTGTTTTTTCATTTGTCAATCTTTCGATATGGGCGCCTGAAAAATCCTTCTTGGCGCCCCTAATTTTTGGGCGCCCCTTCCCAAAAGGGCTCCGCTGGGGGGGGGGGGGGCTGGCCCCCTGGCCCCCCCCTGCCACCACGCCACTGTTGCTGTTGTTCTAACAAACTTGTCTTGTGATTCTTGTGTTTTATTTTATATTTGTTCTTTTCTTTAACAGATTCTGTTTAAAAGATTTCTTTTGTTTTGAAAAGAATTCGAATGTCTCAAATCAAATAAGGTCGTTAATTACATTCGAAGAACATAAAACAAAAGAAAAGAAAAAAAAGGAAAAGTCTAATCTATCAATCAAAACAAAGTCTTTATAAAACGGCGCGAATATCGTTAAACAAATTTGTGGAGCAAGAACTAAAAGTTCTCTTTTGGAAGAACAAAAACATTGCGTGCGAAAACGAAAGTATAACAGACAAACATACAAAACGACATACAGAATACCGCTATTAATATATAGACTAGCCGGTACCCGGCGTCGCACGCCGGTTAAGCTGTAGCTGAACGCACTAAAAGTCCTTTGGATGTTGAAGCTGGCTTAAGGGCTCTGACCATAGTGAATTTTTCATAATTGCCGTGTTTAAAATGTGTTTTCTGACTGATGTAACCAACAAAACTATGGCATGTTATACATTTTCTGTTAGACAAACTATTCCTGAATCTGAAAATTCAAAAATGGCATTGAAAAATTTTGATGAAGAAGAAAATGAAGACTTTTGCGAGGAAGAGTATTTCAACTTTGAAGAGCTTTGTTTCGGCGAAGAAGAAACATTTTGAAAATTTTTTCGCAGTAGATGGTGTATCTTTTATCGAACAATAAAAATTTTTGCGTGTAAATGCTTCTTTGTCTCGAAATCTTCGAAAAAGTGGTTTTTTATCAATTTTTCAACTGGATTTTGCTTAAAAAAACAGTCATAACTTTTGACACATCTTTTTAGAAAAATTTTCCGCAAAATATAAAATGTTCAATTCTTTGTGGACAGTGTAAAGAAATTTTGAAACAAAAAGGCTAATTACCCATTAAAACTTATCACTTTTTATAAAAGAAGGTGATGCAACATATTATTAACGTCTTTTTAGTCAGCCCCGGTGACTCTTCAAATCGGTTCGACGATTTTTTTCCCGCTGGTCGTCGTCCAATTTGCAGAGTGTGACAAGTTTGCTCGAGATCTCGAGTGCACAACTCGGAAAAAGTTGAGTGCAGGTGCAAATTCAAACGGTTTTTTAACCTCAAGTGCAAAGTTCAGCTATTTTTTCCTCAAGTGCAGCTAATTTTAGCAATTTTTGCCTTTTTGGGCAAAATTTATCAGGTGCGTTCTTCCAGTGCGAAACTTGGTATTTCCGAATTTTTCCCTCGAGTGCAGCCTTGCCATACTTTGCAAACTGGGTCGTCGTTAAGACTTTCATTTTTAATTCCGATTTCGGATTATTTTCGGGAAACAGGATTTCGGGATTATTTAGCGCGCGAAAATAATTTTTTCTTAGCAAGATAAAATAAGAAAAGAAAAAAAAACACATAACATAAAAAGAAGCCTTATAATTAATAATAAGAAAAAAAGAAGAGAAAAAAAATTCTTTTGCATTGTAAATAAAGAGAGCTAATTATAGAGAAAGCATATATGGAGAAAATGAGTATATCAAAGAAATTTTTTTCCTTCGAATAATGTTAAAAGTTATATACTACTTGTAGACTATTTCTTCTATCTGGGTCTTTTATTATTGTCATGGAAAGAGTATAACAACAACGGAATAAATCTTTTTCACCGACTTCTGCTTTGGATACGGATTCCACTATGCACTGCTCTGTTTTCTTCTGAACGTTTCAAGCAAATAGTTACGTTCTTTCAAGCTGCTCAGATTTTAACAAAGCCAGATTTCTTACCTCTACTTCCTATTAATCATTCTAAGCCTTCTAAGCATTTTGGGCTGACTTTCCAGCGCAGCTGGTTTATTAAAGTTCATAACGTCATTTCTGCAATTAAATTCTTAAATACTCTGAAGGGATTTGATTAAAAAGCAATTTATAAAGGTAATTCTTTGTTGAAAGTGTTAAAGAACCGGCAGGTACAAAATGCATAAAACATAATGCATATTGCATAATGCATAATAGTATTGTGTAATTTACAGAACGATTTTATATTTTCTAAAACTCTCCTTTGTAGAGGCTAAAACCGCGAAAACCTCCTTAGTCTTAAGTAAACATTCCAATCAGAGGGATTTCCCCAGACATGATATTTACTTTTCGAATCCGAACGAAAAAGAAAACATTCGAATCATAACAACAAAGGGTTTTCCGTCAGCATAAATAATAAGAAGATGCAACATATCAGAAAGGTTTCCCCCTTCTTCTTTCTCGAAAAAAGGTAAATGCATAAACATTCGAATGTAAAAAGATTCGTATCGAAGTCTATTTTCTTTGATCTAGCTTTCGCATGTAGCTCTTTAATTTATATTGGCTGGATATTAGCTTATCTAACAAAAAGTATTCACATGGTTAATGCTTTTTAAGAGGAAAAATAAAGATCTTGCTATAAAATTTACGTTTTCCAGTTAGAAAAGTAATATACGGAGGAGAAATTTTCGTGTTTTTTCTACACTATATTACGTTCTGTAAAATACAACTATGAAAATTAAAATGGCGGCAAGCATTCTCAGTGGACCATGGATTTTCTTCATCATCCAAAATTCAAATTTACAGCTTTCTACCCTTTATTTTCTGGCAGAAAGTGGTTATTTGTTTTGTTGAAAGTATTATCTTTCAAATCCTCCTTATTATAGCCTCTAAAATTGACACTCTTCAGATATTATGCATTATGCATTATGCAATATGCATTATGTTTTATGCATTTTGGACCTGCCGGTTAAAGAACCTAAAACATAACTTTTATGTTCAAATACTAAAATCAATTTTCCGACTATGGTCAGAGCCCTTAAAAAGCGATCAAACAAAAAAAAAAAATCTCTTCAACGTTTAACCTGCCCCGGGTGTCTTATCTGTTAACCATATTTGGATCGTGTACTGTCCCCCCGTGACAACGTGTTTTGTTTAAGTCAAAAGTTATCAGAAAGAGCATCGTTTACTGTACCAGTGTCGTTTGAAACGACTCTGCAGGTAGTTATTTTTCTCGCTTCGCTCGCGTTAAATATGCTGTCCAGTTTAAATGACAATTTTTAAAGAAAAAGTGGGAAGGTCACAAAGAATAGTGCATGCAACTCTTTGTTTTTTATCAGATCGAGAAAAAAAATAAGACAATTCTAAGTTGCTTTTTTAAACCCTTGGCATAACTTTCCGAATTTAAACATAAAAAATAACGTACACACTTTTTAACATAACGACGACTTGAATATTTTTATAAGAAGAAAAAAGTGAACTAATTTTTACTTATGCTTTATATCGTCCTTTGAATGCTGTTGTTGTCCACAAACTTTTTGATTTTTATGTTTTGATTTACTTTTGAAATATTCTTTTCTATGAAATGAAATTGTTTTGTTTTGAAAAGAATTCGAATGTCATTAATAAATACGATCGTTAAATACATTCGAAAACATTTAAAACAAAAGAAGAGAGAAAAAGGCAACTCTAGGCAGAAATTAAAACTACTAAAATGTAGATGGGCCTTAAATTTCAAAACAAAGGCTGAATAAAGTCTAAACCAAGCTCTATCCAATTTTTTGCAAATGGCGCGAATCCAATAGAACAAACTTGTGGAGCAAGAGACTAAAAGCCATAATTTTAAAACACAAACAAAGCGAAAACGAAAGTGGTGACACACAGACACACAAAGCACCGCTATTAATATATAGATAACCCTCTTTGTAACGCATAGATGCTTATAAAAACTTGTACTCCTCTTTTTTTAAAAACCTATGCGACTCTTAAGGAAATGCGGAAATTATGACTTATTAATGCTTATAAGAAATCTTTACTTATAAAATTTAAACTTACAAAAAATCCATACTTCTCTTCATTTTAACAACCTATATACATCTTCACTAAACTCATAACTTATTTATGCTTATAAGAAATCCATACTCTCTTCATTTACTAACTTATGTGACTTCATGGAAATAAGGACTTATCAATTATCACTATCAACGCATTTATAGGAATCTATACTACTTATCATTTTAACAACCTAGATACATCTTCACTAAACTTATAACTTATTTATGCTTATAAGAAACCTATACTTCTCTTAACTTCAACAAACTTATACTCTCTTCACTCTCACCACATATCTTCACTTAACTAACTACTTAACAATGCTTATACAAACTTATACTCTCTTTAATCCAACAGACCATTTATTCAACAACCAAGAGCAGGCAAAAAAACGAGACCAAAAACAACCAAATGAAGATATTATATCACAATTGACAAGATGCCACAGGAGAACACCCCAACGAACAAACGAATCACCCATTCATGACACCGAACGTTTATCAAGACAATACACATACCATACCTTAAGGGTCCTGCATCACGACCGACAACTATCGAATTTAGAGCAACATGTTGAGAATAAAAAAACTCCGGAAGGGCTGATTCCAACCGTCAATTCAACTTTACCTTTATCTGACACAAACCGTCAAAAATGGAACCAAATACTCCAAGAAGCTGGCAGAAAGTTAAGGAACGTTATAATTGAACACCATAAAGAATCCGTAAACAAACACACAAACGACCGGAACAGATTGAAGAACCTTCTCAGCGAAGTTGACCTTCAGAAGTGCGACACCGACGTGAGAGAACAATATAATAACCAAAGACAAAGGAAGAGAAGGTCAAATGAGACAAATGGACAAAACAACCACCAGCAAAAACGGCCAAAAAACTAGAAACCCCTGTAAATATTGTATATAGTCATCATACTTCAGAAAACATTATTCAAAAAAATTAAAATAAAACCAACAAAAACATCCTTACTTCACATTCACCCATAGAAACTAATAACGCTAAAAAAGAACCCGATATTGTAACAAACCTATCGAAATTGAAACTAACCAACCTTGAAAGAAAGGTCCTAAATAAGGGTCTCACTTTTGTACCAACCCCAAAATTAAACGAAATAGGAAACCTAAAAATCTGTCAAAAAATTTTCACATCACAGTACTTGGAATAACTTATCCCCTTCACAGAAACACTCAGATAAATAAACGAAACACCCTCCACCCTACCACTACAACTTTACTCCACCCTGTACACTTTAAATAAAGAGAATTTAGCCTGATTCAACTTCAAACAACAAAACCTACATGAAAAACAAAGCGATTAGAAATTTAGCCAATCACCGCCGATTCAAACACAATCAAACAGAATGAACCAATGAATAAACTCACAAAAACGAAACACAATAAAACATTACATCATTGTTTTACTCTGGCGAAATCATCAACTCAATGACTTTACGCAAAAAAGGACCTTTTCAACACGAGGACACATACAGTCAAGACCTACTAAGAAATACTTACGATTTATCAAAGATATTAAAGATTTTACAAGACTTTAAACTCAAAACAATGGCGAGCGCAATGAATGATACCTTCAATGGTAAGAATTTACAAACCTTACTCACAAAAGTAATTTAAAGTTCCATGATCGTTTTTTCATGACCTTTCTATCATTTCTCAAAAATAAGTTATGCACCGATGGAAAATGAGTTATGCACCAATGATATCTTAATCCACCAATGTGACATGACTGAGGCAAATTGTAACATAGTCACAAGTGGATGTACTCATTTTCACTCCATTTATTTAAAATTATTTAAAATTATCACTCCTTAGGAAAGGCCACTGTCTCTCTCGATTAAAACATCACACAAATTTATTACTCAATACCACCTTATCAATCTTATCTAAGTTTATCTTTCCAATCACCCTTTGATCAAATTTCCACCTTTTACAAATATAGCCACCACAAATACATAAATGAAAATAGCTTTCGGACTTTGGCAAAGTCAAAAAAACTCTCTACACCACACCTCACTTCACGATTTGTTTTATGGCTCACAGGAAGTACTCCGCCTAAGATGTCCTCATTGACTTCTTACCCCTTTTCCAAAATATTTCCAATTTACTTTTTTTTGACGAAAATGCTCTAAGTGCGACAAAATAGGAGATACTTGCGTAGTTATTCGTCTAGATTATAAGAACGCGCTTGGCAAAATCAGTTCTCGAAAATTTATAAATTTTTTTTGGCAATTTTGCTGTTCGTCAAGTTCCCCTTGTAGGAATGTAGTTTGAATTGGTTTGATCTCCTTTATCAAGCCTTTTTAAATATCAATGTTTAACAGATTGGGAGAATAATGGAGTTCCTTAGCTTGCTAAGTTCAGTCGTACCAATAACTGAAGATGTTAGGCAATTATGTACACACTCTATGAGGTCCGGAGGTACAACAGCAGCTATTAATAATGGAGTGTCCGAAAAAGAAATCGATGTGCACGGTCGTTGGAAATCAGAAAAGTCTAGGAATAGATATTTAAAGGATAGTTTGAAGAGAAGACTCAAAATTTCACGTTTTTTAGGAATCTAGACTTATTGTTATGTGAAGTAGAATCCTTTGCTCTTTGTAGTCTCAGTGCTGAAAGACCCTAACACCAAATAAAAAGAAGATACTGTGTCTTTTCTCCTTTGGGCATGGGAGTTTAAGGGTTTTTAGTTGGGGAGTTACTATGGTCACAGAGTTAGGGGAGAAGCGTATTTTCGCGCAGTCGAAGATAGAGCGAAAATTAGTTTCTCCACGACCTCGCTCTTAAATAGTAGGGTGTATGGGCGGTCGGGTATTCGAGAGATCTCGGGTCAAGGGCTCTGGACATTAACCTTGCTTACATAAATCTTGTTTCTTTTCATGTGATGTATCAACGATAAACGAAGACAACGAGCCAGGAAATGAATTCAAAAAATGAACAGACATCAAACGAGACGTACCCACTATTCGGTTTACAATGGTCACCATACTACCCTGAGCATTCTGAACTTACGAAACGACGTGATACGATAATATACTCGAACTCGGACATTGTTATCTTATATTAACACCGAACGCAGTCGAAAGAATAAACGAGATATATTAAAACAAATAAACATTGAAATGAAAAATCAAAATTTATTTCACTACATAAAAATAGAAGCTTTTCGGCTTACGCCATCATCAGTATACAAGAATGGTAAAAAATCACAAATTTGTATCTAAAATGTTGAAAAAATTGCCTAATTATCTACAAATAAAAAAGTCATTAATAAGCGCTTGATAAAAAATTCGTTAAAAAACATAATGGGTAATAAAATTTTATTTTTATTTTATTCCGTGGAGTAAATCAAGTGATGCCATTTCTAAAAAGTTGTAATTGTTTTGTTTCTATTTGGTTGTTTAATGATGGTCCCATAGTAGCAATAAATGAGGCTTCCAGAAATTTCCTTTCCTTATAGTTAATTGGAGCTTTTAAAATGCATCTCCATTGGAAATGGTGGAAATCGAAAACGAAATGACCAATCTTTCCAACGTCTTGAATCTTTTGTTACCAAAAACAAGAAACTACGCATCTTAAAAGAATTATCAACCGTGAGAAAACCTAATCAACCTACAAGTTTTGTACCTGTCGTCAACTTGTCTGATATTGCTCTTACCCAAACGGAACGCGACCAGCTGAGCCTTGGACTAGATTACAGTTTTGTAGACAAAAATAAACATATTAAAAAGACACTCGCGGCTAACCTTGAATGCGTATCCGACCAAGTTACTCCCAAAATTGAACCAGAAAAACGTGAAGACTTCCACGAGTTCCTACGTGCGTATACAGATATCTTCACCAAAAACGTTTATAAAACACGTGATGATACATATCATAATCTTAAAAACTTAATCAATAACCGTGATGTTGTTGTTGTACCGGGGGATAAAGATTCCTGTGTTGTAATAATGCGAAGAGATGACTACAATAAAAAACTTCAGAAAATGATCGATGATGGTATCAAAAATAACAAATACGAACCTACCACTGATGAAACTCTACATGATCTGAAACTTTTCCGTGATTTTATTTATCGTAACTTCCAGAAACACAAAGACTATCAAAAAATGTTTCCTACTTCTGGTCAACCAGCTCGTTTGTATGGAACAGCGAAAACCCATAAATTTGAATCAATCGAAGATATTGACATGGAAAACTTAAAGTTCAGACCAATCATTGCCCAAACTGGCACATAAACGTATGGTGCAGCCCAAGTGATTGCAGAATATCTCAAACCACTTTGCAGTGAAAATTCGTATATTATCAGAAACACTCAAGATTTTCCATCTATCCTTAAAGAACAAGAAACCCTTTCACCTAACGAAGAATACGTATCGTATGACGTTGAATCGCTATTCACGAACATTCCAGTTAAAGATACCATTACATACATCCTTGACGAAATTTACCTACGAGATAAATTACCACAGATAGGAAAGAGATTCATCGTCGAACGACTCTTACTTAAACTGACAACAGAAAGTACCTTTATTTTTAACTCTAAATTTTACAAACAAATTGATGGTTGTACCATGGGAGGTCCGTTATCCGTAATCCTGGCAGATATATACATGACCAAGATAGAAAACGAAATTGTCCGACCCCTCAACCCATCTTTCTACTACCGTTATGTCGATGATATAATAACCAAACGAAAGAAAAATCGTCGTGACAATCTCTTCAAAAAACTAAATTCTAAGAAATCAAAACTGAAATTTACTTGTGAGATTGACCACACTAAATTTCTCGACACCACAATGATCAAACAAGACGACAATAGTTATGAGACATCTGTTCACCGTAAAGAAACCAAAGTTCCTACACATTGGTCTTCTAAAGTACCTAAAAAGTATAAACGAAATGCCATTCGTAGTGATCTAAGTCGTGCTTACCGAATCTCTTCCAATTTCCATAGAGAGAAAGAAATTATTCATGAGAAGTTCAAGAAAGTCGACTTTCCTGTACCGTTTATCAACAGTGTCTTCAAACAATTTTCTGACAAGAAAAACAACTCAACAGATCCAACATCCGATAATGACCCGAAAGACACTGTCAAAATTTCGATTCCATTCTGCGAAAACAACGAAAATGCCTCGAAAAAGTTCCTCCGAAGATTCCATCAACTCACCGATAATCGTTATCAAGTTTCTATTATTTGGAAAACTAAGAAAGTTAAAAACTTATTCTTTTTAAAAGATAAGAATCCCCACTTGGCATGCCAAATTTATGAGGGAGTATGTTCATGCGGCCAAAATTATATCGGTGAAACAGAGAGAAATGTTACGACAAGATGGACTGAACACGAAAATGTTAATCACAATTCTGAGCCTGCAAAACATTTAAAGGAAAACCCCACCCACCATTTCCAATGGAGATGCATTTTAAAAGCTCCAATTAACTATAAGGAAAGGAAATTTCTGGAAGCCTCATTTATTGCTACTATGGGACCATCATTAAACAACCAAATAGAAACAAAACAATTACAACTTTTTAGAAATGGCATCACTTGATTTACTCCACGGAATAAAATAAAAATAAAATTTTATTACCCATTATGTTTTTTAACGAATTTTTTATCAATCGCTTATTAATGACTTTTTTATTTGTAGATAATTAGGCAATTTTTTCAACATTTTAGATACAAACTTGTGATTTTTTACCATTCTTGTATACTGATGATGGCGTAAGCCGAAAAGCTTCTATTTTTATGTAGTGAAATAAATTTTGATTTTTCATAAACTATGGCGAATGGATTCAACAAACATTGAAATGTATGGACATTCCAGCGTAACGGGCATAGAGATAATCCAATGTTTAGCCTGATCGAAAAAAGCAAAAGAACCTAAAGAGAGACCCTAAATCATACTTTTATGAAAAGAATGCAACTTTATGTAATCCCGTTGGGAGTAAGTCGCCAAAGCATTACATCGAAAACGAGACAAGTGTTGTTAACGACGTAACTTATGAAAAGGTCTATTGAATGAGTACTCGGATAATGTTTCTGTTAATTCGCCCGTAAAATAATGGCCAAATATTTCGACGTATCATTTTTTCAAACCTTTGATATTGGACCTTTTCTAAAAATCTTCACGTGATCAATAGATCAAAAAGGTTTTAGCCATGATTTTGTGGACAATTATTGGTCAAAAATCAAATACAAAGCCTGTCGAACTATTCTGTTAAATATTTCAAAAATTGAGTATAGAATTTAAACAAAATAGAACTCTAAGATTTAAAACTTTAAAACTGCTAACTAAGTTATGCGCATTTCCTTCGTTTTGTCTCACTTGGTCCTTGGTACTTGGTCACTTTTTCCTCTTATGTCTCGCCCGAACAATTTCCATCGCCAAATTCGGTTTTATTTTCAATGGAAGTTTTGTTGCTCACAGTTTTGCCATCCGTCCCACTTGAACAATTCACATTACCAAGATCTGTTGGTTTCTCGTTTTCATCGTTGTCGTCTTCTAGCCACTTTGGCAGGGTTGGCTTAAAGTGGACTTTGTAAACTTTCTTACGACAACTCCAAAATTAGACAATCTCCTCCACAGTTGTTAAGCTCTCTGGAATTTCTTCACTTTCGGTTTTTGAGGTCACATAGCCCTCTAAAACAACAACAACGTCACTCATTGCAATTTTAGCTCTTCTCGGGTGAGAAGAAACTGATTATTTGCTCCAAAAGGTTCCTTTTTATAATGACCTTGGAATCTAGTTCCCAGGTCTAGAGGATCACTTGACCTTTGTACTGTAACGTGTACAACATTCAATGGCTAGATCAGCTAAGCATATTTTAACACAAGAAAAGATTTTTTATTCATCATTGTACCAAAATGAATAAAATACAAAGAGGTATAGATCCAATCAAGTCCCAATTCGAAAATTACATTTTATTGAAGACGAACACATGCTAGAGAATACAAACTAACAAAGGAATTTTGTTTCCCAAAAATTTATCTTTTTCAAGTTTTAAGTTTAGAAATACGAACTGAAAATACAAAATTATTTCTTTTTAGAAATATTTACAAGTTTTTGCCCTAGTCAATAGTGAAGCAATCTTTCGTGTGGAATGGAATAAAAACCCAGGATCGTTTAGAATGATTATCCATTTGGGACCATGTTTTTGTAATCCAGCTTTGAGAAAATTTTCCTCCGTGGCGGAAAACGGGACTTTTGGGGCACGTTCTGTTCCGAAGTTTGCTGATTTGGTGAGCTAGTCGAATTATGCTGTAACTCTTGATCCTCCATAACAAAGTCCGTGATAATATCCTTCTGTGGAATTAAAGTAGAAGGCGATTTTGAGATGTTCTGTAAAGTTTCGAATCATGCACTGTTATACGCGCGTTCCGCATCCTTTGGCAAGATCTGCGTACGCGGGGCGTAAATTTGTATATGTTCGAGAAATGCTGCCGATTTGGCTCACAAAAAAACACCGAGCAAAGTAGAGTTTTCTTTATTTTATAAAATAAAAGTGTTTTTAAAATTATATCGAGTTTGACTATCCAATCAAGTGCAAGTTTTTGTGCTGTAAATTGTTTCATTTTTTCTCGCCGATCCAAATCCGATCATATCTAGCACTGCGGTGACAAACGTGTGAGCTCCCATCCAACACTTCGATTTTTTCTTTTAAATGTTGGCCTAAGGGAAAGGGCTTTAAACCAAGGTTCATTTATTGTTGCACAACAACTTCATGACGCACATCTTTCTGTTGAAGAGTTACGTGAAAATTTAGAGAATAATGATACTTCTGTACCAAGAAAATTGATAAGTGTTGGTGCTAAGTTTGCTAATAGTGATCCATATTGGCGAGACAGGATAATTGAACTTCACAACCTTGCTTTGTTTAGAAAGATTGGATATGGGGACCTTCCAGCCTACTTTGACACAAACTCTATGGCTGAATACCACTGGGATCCCCTTAAGCAATTGCTTGCCAAGTATGAATCTGTTGTTAAAGGGGTACCCGTCGAGACCGTCCTTGAGTGCATTAATAATGATTTTTCATACCATCGTTAATTAGTTTTGTCGAATCTCCATATTGTCACCAAATACTTTGAGAGGAGGACCCTTAATTATTACAAAACTGTCGGGAAAGAACTATTTCAAACATCTGACATGTGGATTAGATATGAGTTTGCAAAAGGTCGTGGTGAGATTCATAGTCACGCTATTGTTTTTAGTGAATCGCACACAAAAAAAATAGAAAATGCAATGGCTCTGATTACCGATGATGGAAAAGGTAATGTAAATACATCTGATGCAGCATTTGAACTTCATAGTTTACTTCAGACTGATTTACAAAATACAGAAGATTTTCACTCTCCTAATTTTGTATCTATGCACCCTGCAGGTGGCCATGAAGAAATTGACGAGAATGGCGAAAGGGTCTGGATCCCCAACAAATCTGAATGGCCCAAACCTGATGGAGATTATGAACCTCCAGATTATAATCCTTTGTCAGAAAAACTCTCTGACCACTCAAGCCAAGAATCCATGAGAGATTTTCATATTGCTTTGACAAATAAGGTGGGCTTGCACAAGTGTAATAATACTTGCTTAAATGTGAAGTCTGATGGTGCTAAAACAAAATATTGTCGTTTCCATTTTGGTAAGTTTGATATCGAAAATAGAACTTCAGAAGGAAAAGAAACTCATCCTTTCCATTCACTAATAACACCAGGAGAACATCCACGTTTTGAAGGCAACAGAGATCATTCTTTTCTGATATCTCATGTCAAAACACGACTGTTAACATGGTTAGCCAACTCAGACACGCAAGCCATCATTGATCAAGACTTAATGGCTCTGTTGAGATACATCACTCAGTATGCTTGCAAGGGTGCCAAATCTACAGACGATTTCATTCGTCTATATAAACATTTATTAGATGTTAATAGTGATGTTGCATCTGTAAGAAGTATTGCCCAACAATTAATTTTAAAAATTATTGGATTGATTGATATGCCAGCAGTTGCTGTTGATTTTCTGAATTGTGGGGGTCGTTTGTTTCATTGCACTCGACAGTTCAGGAGAATTGGTCTTAATGGTTTTCGTGCAATAAATTCAAAGTTTTCCGATGGGGATGCAACAAAAGAAACACCTCTAGAAAAGTTTTTGAGTGAAAAACGTCGAACACGTTATCCCAATATGACTTTGTATAATTGGGCTCAAATTTGCGTTTGCACCCCTAAGTGTGCCAAAAACCATGTTCCTGTTTTTACTGGGATTCCGACTCTTCCCATATGGCCACTAGAAGAGGATTATTGTAAGGGTCAATTAATGATTCACTCGTTGGGAACATGGGAAAATGTGAATGACCTTAAGAACGGGAAAGACTCATTTTTAGAATCATTCATGGAGTTTTTAGAAAGTGACCTATGTCCTATGATTGTGAAAGAACTTGTCAAAAAAGCAAAATCAGAGCATGACAAAAAGCTAGAAAGGGATCGTCAAAGAGCAAAAAAGAGGAAAAACCTTGATGTTGATGATAGCTCCATTGACCACGAATCTGGATCTGAAGATGAGTTTGAGAATGAAATCAGAAACGAACATGAATTTTTAAGATACTTGGCTGAAAATAGATCCCAAGATTTTGAAGATTTGAATGCTTTTAGAGATCTGCCTGATGGTGGAGAAGGTTTTGATTGGCATCAGTATGCAATTGAATCTTTTGGAGGTGGTTGACCTGATAATGCTTCAGATTGGCTAGAAAACATCTCAAAGGTGGCAGCTGCACAGCAACAGGCTCAAAATCAGAATTGTGATTTGCCACCAAATATTGATTTATTGAAGGCTAATGCTCTTCAAAGAGTAATACTAGCTATTAACATTCTTAATATTATGTCTGTTGTGAATAATGAACATCTTAGTGCAGGGGACGGCTGGAAGTGGTAAAACATTTACAATTGTTGCCTTGACCTATTTGTCGCGAAGAATTTACAATAGAAACAATGCTGTAATGAATTTAGCACCTACTGGAGCAGCATCTATTCTCCTACCCTTAGGACGAACTGTTCACTCAACAACAAGCATCCCAAGAGTGAAGAAAAAAGAATCCAAAACATTGCAGTTAACTGATAAGCCATTGAATAGCATATCTCTCACTGCCTTACGTGAACTAACTGGTAGCACTCTGGAAGGTAATTCTATGAAATTGATGACCTTGAATTTAGATGAAAGAGGTATGTATAGTCATCGTATGTTAGCATGGTGTAGTCAACGTTTTAAGGAGGCAATATGTGATTTTTTCAACAACTTTGGTGCAATACCAACTGTCAATTTTTTTGGAGATTTAGGGCAGCTAGGTCCAGTTGATTCTCATGATTTGCATGTTGAGCCATTATCCTCAGACGCCCCAGATAAGCTTGCCGGTTATGGAATCTATCGTACATTTTCACATTGTATTCTGTTAAATGAAACTATGCGACAAGGTCAGTTGTCTTTTTTGGAAATGTTGCTGAGAATCAGAGAGGGTAAACTCAATTTGAATGACTGGAAGACAATAAATTCAAGATATGAAGGTGAGCTTCCTGAAAGTGCCAAAGAGGGATTTAGATCAGACACATGTTTGACCGTTATGGAAACGTGGCAAGAGGTAAATGTTGAGAACCACAACAAACCAGCTGATTTGGGGATCTTTTTGTGCCATTCGAGAGAGCATGAACAACTGATAGAGAAAAAGGTCGCAACCTATATCTGAAAATGAATATATCAGGAAATATTAGGAGATAAGGCAAAATGACGTCATCAAACAGTTACGTCATCGAAAAATAAAAAATCGTCAATATTCACAATTTTTTGTTTTTTTGGAAAGAATACATATCCGTGAACATAAAATATCTTACGAAAAGGTTTGAAAAACCTCTCAAAATGTTGTCAGCCAAAAATGACATTTTTTATTTTTTGCTTGTCAAAGGTTGTGGGTACGCCCGTCAGCACGACACCAAGCTGCCACAAGTAAAATCAATTTTTGCTAATAAAATTAAAAACGATTTTTTATTTTTCGATGACGTGATTGTTTGATGATGTCATTTTGCCTGATTTTCAGACATAGGTTATGACCTTTTTCTTTATCAGTTTTTCATGTTCTTTCGAATTGTACAAAAAATTTTCCATTTTGACGAACTTTTATTTTGGTTGCCATGTTAACCAACAAAGGTAATTTTTTTAAATCGTGTGGTTTTTTGAAATTTAATTAAAGTTTTTGTTTACGTTGTAACTCACATTCAGATGAAGTTTAGATAATTTTGTGTTACGAATTGAAACGAATTTTCAGCGCCAATGAGTATAATTTTTGGAATCAGCTCCCAAAAAATGTCCCGAAATAACGAGCCCATAAAATCCTCTCTACCGGAACCAGAAGGAAAAAAATAATGGAAAAGCGAACCTAAACCTGAATAAATACACGTTTTTTTATGAGGATCACTTTTATAAGAAACTTGATCCTCTGGAAAACTAAGGAACTCCAAGCTCGTTCCCAAATTAAGGTTTCCCTATAAACAACGTGTACATCAAATTAAAAATTCTGAAATGGTAAATTAAAACTGAACAAAAAATCAACGAATTTTAACCTACTTTTAAATTTCGCCTTTTGTACGATTATTAAATAGATAAAATAAAGCCCGAGGTACAAGTCAGAATCGAATAGACGAAAAATTACCCTTAGAGAGACGTCTGGTAAAGTTCAAAGAGAGCAAAATAATCAATACAAATCTTTTTACACTTACTAGTTAAACTAGAACAGAGATACTAGAACCTTAAGATTTCCATATACACAAAATTATCTTTCCAACAAAATAATACTTTTAATTAACAAAAAATAAATAAAATCATTCTTTTCTATTTTAGAACAGGTAGACTTGATAGACTTGATCTACTTTAACACAAAATTATCTTTCCAACGAAATAATACTTTTAATTAACAAAAAATAAATAGAATCATTCTTTTCTATTTCAGAACAGGTGGACTTGATAGACTTGATCTACTTTAGTCAAAGAGTCTGGCTCTTTCTGTTAAACTATTGACGAGAGGGGCAGATAATACCTGCAGACCCATTCTATTAAGTGACATAATTATGAACTTTTTGTTGAAATAATGTTTGTCTTTTCATATTTGAGACATTCATTGTCCGTTTTCTTTTGGAATGTGATGTAGAGAATTTCCCCCTAGTGACACACTGCCATATTGAATAGACTTTTTACTACCTAGTTAGGATGTCATGTTGAATAATTAAAATTCCAGCATCAAAACAATGATAAGCAACACGAATGTACACTTAATAAAATAATTATGCATTAATGTGTCAATTTTTTATAATACTGGAGTTTTTAATTATTCAACATGACATCCTAACTAGCAAAAGGTCTTTATATAATGAAAAACTCAAGCCTCACAACATGCCCACAGTAAGTTAGTTCTAAGAGGAACGAAGAAGTATGATTGATAAACTTGGTGGAGTTATCAAAACAAATTTTTTGTCAAAAAGATTTAACAGTAAGTGAAAATACAGACCAGATATCAACGAGTCCCATGTTGCGTACACTCGTCCCAAGTTGGAGCAGTTGACGGTATTGTTATATTGCTGGATTTAGTGGAGTTGTTGATCATATAATCGTTTGGGATAACTTGACAACCTATTGACTCAATTCCGCATATCGAATTACTCCACCCATTCGGGCCAGAAATTACCGTAAAGTGAGGTAACTTGAATCAGTGGAGGGAAACTTGCATAGCCATCATCAAATGACTGACCAATCAAAGCGGCAAAACTTCAAAACAAATGAACTCACAGCTCTACTCTACCATTTTTGTTTTGATTTAATTTTGTATTTTATTGACCAACCGAGTCATTCATTTGAGAGCTATGCATGTTAACCTCCACTGATGCAAGTTACCCGATCACACGGTACCTGCTCCGTATTATGAAAACAAAACCCTAATATTTGAGCTAATATTTTATTGAGCGATGTGCAAGAGGATTTGCAGCCTTATGACGTGCTAATTTAGGAGAATGTTAGCGTGCCAATTTCCTGCTTGCTTGTTTTACCTGCATCTATGGACTTATACTAAAATGTGGAGCAATTATTCATGCAATAGACCGTCGTCTTCGCCAAAAGGAGTATTCAACATGGAGAACGTTGCGTCCTACACAAAAGGTGTTTTTTCTATCACTTCGATAGACTACATATTCTTTCCTACAAAAAATAGAAGATCATACCTGTGTTGTTGTAGTGAAGTGTAATGTGATGGAGATGTTCGAAAAGTATACTTTAAATCTATGTCAAGATCCCTAGCACTATAATAGTTAATTGGTGCATTCACTAACTACACAAACATAAAATACTAAGTACAACTTGAAACGAATATAAATCTCTTTGAATACTAAAAAAAAACACCAAAAAACATATAATGATACACCACTCAACTCAAGCTCGAGCATCCTTTAAAAAAACTCTCACGAGGAATGTTTACAAATGCTTGGTTACGTTAACTGTGCAATTTGCGGTCTCAAAACACTGGGTTTTATCTTAGCAAGTGAGTCTATTTTTTGAATCTATTAGAGAATATTCTAGAAGTTTCTACGTTTCTACACTTTCGTTTTCTAATTTTTTTTCCAAGGACGCCGCCGCCGCGAAAGGCTAC
Source organism: Clytia hemisphaerica (assembly GCF_902728285.1). Lineage (NCBI taxonomy): Eukaryota > Metazoa > Cnidaria > Hydrozoa > Leptothecata > Clytiidae > Clytia > Clytia hemisphaerica. Next base: position 168,163 of record NW_027103284.1, read on the forward strand.
CGTAATACTTTCGCTAGACGAAATTAACAAACCATACAGGCCTTTTAATTCTACCATTACACCACTTTTGGTAATTTTTATCAGAACTTGACCCTTAGCAGCTATAAAATAAAGTATGTATAAAAGAAGAACGAAGCCCCAACTTGATGAATCTTAAAAGAGTTCAAAACAAAATGATCGCTAATCATAAATCATTCTATTAATTATCTGAAATAACAAACGAACCTTTATCCATATAAAACAAAATGTTTCCATACAAGTGAATGAAAGATGTATACTGTCTAGGCAGGTTTAGAATCATGAAGCAAGTGAAAATCCACAAATTTGACTTGTATCTTGGATGTGGGTACTAATACTTCTGCGCCTGTTATGAAACGCATAAACTTTCTCAATTGGGAATCATCTATAGCTCGAACAAATCCGTGCAACCATGTTACAAATTTTCCTTCTTGTGTAGTATTTTCGGTCACGTCAATATTATTTATGACGTTTTTTTGTGTTGGGTTCAGACTCTGATACAAACAATCAATAAGCTCATCAAATTTTTTCCAGAAATTACCCATTCCTTCGGTGATGCATTTCATCCCGTAATTAGCGTTACGTACCAATGTAATTCGACATGCCTTCAATATCAGCTGGTCGATAGTGGAACTGGTTGGAATTGCAGTAAGTGAAGCATCACTTAAAATGTCGGAGATGGGCTGCGCTTCGTTTATTCGACCTTGCTTGAATTTAATAACAAATTCTGCAAACCTAAAATGTAGATATTCCATGTAAAATTTCTTCATTTCCCAATTCGTCAAGTAGAACAGCTTTTAACGCTGTTCTGCTGAGTTCGGTAGGGAAAATGCCATACTGAACAAAGCAATGTGTTATAACCTAATCTCCAAGCAGATCCTCCGCTCCACTCAAGGGACGCTGCGCTGTAAACCCTGTGGTTTCACTGGAGGATCTGCGGAGGTTGGCCACTTTTCTTTGGCGACACAGAGCCGACTATCGGGTAATCTTCCTTGAAATTTCAAGGTAGTTTACCCGAGTCAACATCGATAGAGTTCGATACGGGCGGGGGCGGCTATGGCACCCACGCAAAAATAAATCGATAGAGGCGGCTGGTCGGTTTGATTTTTACGAAACAAATCGTCAAATAAATACTTGCAAATAATGTGCTTTTTGAAAAAATGGCGGGAAGTACCAAATAGTTTGGAACAAGTGATTTGGAAAGATTCTGATTTGGATGTCTATCATCTTTGAGTGTTGTTCTATGTTTTCAAGTGTTTTCAATAGTGTTTATTATCTTTGTTTTTAATGATGTTTCTCAATCAGCATGTAGCTATATCTTTGACTTTGTCCTGGGTTCAGTAAAACAGAATAACAGTAAACATTACATCTGTTTCACATTTATTTTTAAGATGATAGGGAAGTATGTCTGTAATTACATGTATCATAATTTCACAGAGAAACATGAGCAGTAGAAAGTGAGAAAGCTTTGGGGAGATATGGATCAGAGCAGAGTAATAATAGGGCAAAGTTTTGATTTGGTTTATCACCAAGTTATTAATTAATTGTTTGTGAACAGTTAAAAAAAAAATAGAGTATAAAGCTTCACTTTTTAACTCAAAGGATAGGTGCAGAATAGTCTGTAAAACAAAAGTTTCTGATATTTTTATGACTCAGTTTGATTCTTTTTCAAGCTTGTTATTCATCGTACAGTACCTAAACATCAAAGTTGAAAAACTTTGATTTATTTATTTTTCATTCTAAATTTCAGGCAAGCCTAACAAAGACCCTGAGCATCCTGATTACATCCCTTCTATATGCAATATGCAAACCCACTTTTTCAAACTGCCCCACAACGTCCACTCCCATGCCGCCAACTGTACACTGACAAATTAGATAGATATGAACGAAAGAGAAGAAGATCAAAAAGTACCAAAAATGAAAAGATTGATTATAATGGAGGAGTCAGCAGAAAGTTTTTTTATATTATCCGAGACATTACTTATTGAACTAGACCATACGTATGCTAAAGTGAATGAATCAAACATTTATTTTGGTGTTGTAAATAATAAACCCTAGGCTGCCAGACTGAATTTGAAAAATATATTAGAAAGTACTTAAACTTGAATTGATTATGTTGAGGAAAGACAATTAAGATTTAGTTTTCCAGTCAAAATTCTAGTCTAGAAAAGTCTAGAGGAACAGGTAAGAAATGAAGTCTGAAAGTGAAATTTAAGTTTTATGTACCATTCTCCTAACTCTTCACCTTTTAGACATACAGTTACTGAACTATTAAATTAAATTCAAAAATTTTAACCTTAACTTAAATCCCGACATGAAAGTAGCCGCCTATCTAGAGTTTTTAAAAGGTGCTCGTCTTTGGATTTGCATGATCTCTAGCAACATAGGCTACGATTCTCGCAGCGTGGATTTCCAAACCTTACCAATCAATTTATTTTTCAATTTTTATTTTCAGGTTCTTTATTCAAAATACGACCCAATGGTTATGGAGTCGAATGATGATATCACCGGATATTTCACTGGGCTCCATTGGGACACTTTTGAGTATCTCTCAAAATTTATTGTTTCGTTTTTAAAACCTTGTGCAAAAAGCATTCCTCTCACAAACCAACTAGTATTATATTTAGCAAGGTGCAGGTTAAATATCCCGATAGAATTCCTAAGTCATCAATTCAATTCGTTACCAAACACAATTCCCAGAATTTTTGATCGCAGCTCCTGACAGTGAGTTTGTCAGAAAAACCCTACCACCTGTTTTCAAGAAATATTTTCCCAGACTCACACATATCATTGATTGTTTTGAAATTTTCACAAATAGACCAAAAAAAATAGACCAAAAAAAGTAGCACAAGGGCTGTAATGTATTCAAACTATAGAAAACATTCAACAGTAAAATATCTAATTGCTTGTAACCCTCTTGGGTCTCTCAATTTTCATTTTTAGGCAGAAAATTAGAATTAGAAAAAAACGTCATGTATCCAAAACATTTTTTTTTTAAAGAAAGTCTCTCTTTTTCTCGATCAGTACATGGTTTGGAGTTTCAGTTAAAGCAAGAGCAAGAAGAACATTTGTTTGCTTTCTTAAATATTAAAGATTGTATTGGTGTTTTGCCAACAAATTTTAGAAAGTCAATTATTTACCAAGTAGCACCAAGTGTTCACGATGACATGGCTAGAAGAACAGATGAAATGGTTGCGATTCTACAAGGACAGGTGATGCTGATAGTTGTTTCCCCAACAAAAGCTTTGATTAACGATCAAATGGAAAGCAGTGAGAGGTAACAGTTGTTTTCAATTAGACCCATAGATATTTTTCTTTTCATCTACTGTAGTATTTAGTCTGGTCGATTTGTTTTTTGTCATAGTGCAGTTAAGGGGGTCTGATCTCCCTATCTATTTATCTATTCAATAAGTAATTAAAGGCAAAGTTGCCCATCCTTCTTACATAAATCCTAAATCCTCCCCTTTGTGGCCAACTTTAAAAAATGCCAATCCCCCAAGAGTTTTTTGGCTGCTTACCACTCATATAAAATACTAAATTTGCCTGAAAATAGGGAATGGGTTATAAATTGGGCAAATGGAAAGTTTGAAAATAAAAATATAGAAAAAGTAGGATTTATGTTAACCCTCCCTTCCAAGGGGTCCTCTCTTCCTGAGGGATCCCCCTTCCTAAGAGATCCTCCTTCCTAAAGGAATCCCCTCCTCCTAAGGGATCTCCTCTTCTTTTGGAACATTTTTGACCCTCCCTTCTTGAGTTTTTTGGTAGATGTTACCCCCCCCCCTTACAGCCCCTGAAGAAAGGAGGAGATTCTTGAATTGCCAGGGCTGACAATCAAATTATTTTTCATCAGGCTTGGTATAACAGCAAGGAAACTGTTCAGATGAACCTGAGGACCACGGTGATCTGGTGTTGGAAGTATGAAAAATCGGGGAAACTTTGACTCGTTTTTTTTAATAACTCGAGTTTAAATAGTCGAATGAAGATGCAAATTTGTGTATTTAGTGCAATTGATGTACGAAATAGACTAAAATCTAAAATTTTCGAAAACTATAATAAGATTTCTGGAAACATAGCACTTTCGTTTTCTCAGATCCCTTAAAATCCCTAGAAATCCCCTCTCAGATCCCGCAAATCGGAATTCACATAATTCCGACTGTAGTGGTGCTACAGACCTAAAATTTTGACTGAAGGACCAGATCATAAATACAATAAGGATAAAACAAAAATTTTTTGTTGATTGATAAATTTTTCTACAAAAGTGAAAATTTATCGATATTTTGAATCCGATAGCAGATCGCTGTGGGACCGGAGTGACAATTTTTTTGAGGATTTTTTTTGCAAATTTTTGCAGATTTTTACATGTATACACAATTTCTTTTTCACCCCGGGTTGAATCTAAAAGTTATGCATGATTAAAGTCTGTTCACGATAAGTGTGCACTCTTTTTTCTTTTACCTATATAGTTTTTGAAGGAATTCTTCAATCTTTACATCAAGCTGATTGACGTCTAAAAACGTTGTTTTCTGCTGTTTTTTGAGGTCAATCACTTATTAACTTTGCATCATCTCAGTTGCTTTAAGTGCTTTTTCATCTTCTTCAGAATGGCGTTTTATCATCTTAGTTCAAACGAGTATAAATTTCCTTCTAGTTATATTTTCAATGAAAATTTTTTTTGGTTAGAAAGATTAAAGATAAAAATTATTAATAATGTAAAAAAAAATCATTAGTTCATTAAATTGGCATGATTAATGACAAAAATCTAGGAAAATTGGTGCTTTTTCTATATATAGCTTCTTCCGGCTATCTAAAAATAGTCAAGTTGTATTGAAATTCGAGCATACCACCTCCAAGTGGGCCCAATCTTAAATCCATCGAGCAAATAAGAATATTAGATTCCAGGAAGATATGACGGGTTAAAGGACACAAATGTGCGATATTTCTCCCTTCAAATGTAATTTATTGTTCCTTGAATTTTTTTTTCTTATATGGCTCGATGGTTCTAAAAAGATCAATCTTTTAGCTATCATAATATATAAAGAAAATTTGGAAACTCCAAAAATTAGACTGCCGGAGAACCAAAAACACGAAATAATAACGCATCTTAAAAGCCAGATCGAATTCTACAGACCCTTCTGCTATCTTTTAAATTGCGAAACACGATTTGTGACGCGTTAAACAAGGCTCACTGCACAGCATGTTGCATGTCAAAAATGTGAATATAATTGAGTTGTTTAATAAGTACTAGTTATCGCATGACTTCGAGTGCAATACGAGAAATATTTTACGAGTTCCGAGATTTTTCCGTAATATTTTTCCGAGCCTTTAGGCGAGGAAAAATATCGGTAAAATCTCGGAACGAGTAAAATATTGAGTATTGCACGAGAAGTCATGTGATAACTAATTTATTGTCGACTCAAAAAAATTGTCCTCTTTTTGTTTTAAAAATTACTTCCGCCTTCTTCTGCTTCTGTGTACTTTCGAATGTTTTTATTCGAAAATCTAATTCGAACGTTAAATTCGAATAAAAACATTCGATATCTTCCCGCTGAAAATATTCACACAAAAACAAAATAGAGAAACATTTTTCGATCATTTTCGATCCAGAAGTTTTGTTTTGAAGAGTTGCAGATTTTTCAGAAATGTATTTGAAAGTTTCTAGATTGATAATTCAAAATGCAGATGACGTACAGTATTGTTTCGATAGAGAGGAAAGCCTCCATCATTGGATTAATCAGATTGATAACATTCAGTCTTTTTCTATGTTTTTGTTTCGATGACATGGCCATGGGAAAGAATAGCAGAGGAAAGAAAGTCCCACGATGGAAATGTATGCTTGTAATAATGGTTAAAGAACAACATTTTTTCAACAGCAAAACAATTTGGATGCTTTCTTGATTATCGTCAAGCTCTAAATGTTTCGAATTTTAGAAGAAAGATGTATGTAATGATTGGTGAGTTGAAAAGTCAATGACGTATGTTGTTGTGGAGAACGAGAATTAGGAGAGAACTTTTATAAAAATCACTCGTCATTTGGTTTAATACAAGACATTACACTTTCCTTGTTATGTTATGAGAAATTTTATTGGCAAATATTGAAGAATCTCAGTTTTTTGTCTGCATTGAAAAAAAACTGTTTGGTTATCACACGGACAAATTTGCCAAAAGTTGAAAATATTTGGGTCGTGTCAAGTAGTTTTATAATTAATTCTTTGTTCATCAGATTTGATTTTAGTGTCTTTTATGGAAGAACTCCAAAGTAAAGTTATCTGAAATATTTTGTTGCGTTTTTCCTGATTCCCAGCCAGGCCGTTTTGTTTTGATTTTTTCCCGGCTACCCATCCCCAAAGTCAACGCGCATATTTCCAGACTAAAGAAATATGAAATATCGCAAATATCTCGATGCTCTCGACCAATCAAAACGCTGATATTTTTTTGGGTCGGCAATAAACTAATTTAAAAACTCAATCACGCATGAAACCTTGATATTTTAAAAACGAGCCAACCTCACTCATTTCATAATATTTTTTGAATCTACTTTGAACAATATCTAACCATCTTGACATCATGGTTTCAAAAAATCCGTTTACTTGCGGTTTCTTTAAAGTTAAGGTTAATGAATTGATGTCAAAATGCTCGACAATTTTGGGAAAAAATGTAAGCGATAATAGAGCGAAAAGTTGTGTTTATACAGAACATTGTAAAGAAATTAAGGAGTTTTTTAAGGATGGACGCTTTACTTTTGACGAAACAAGTTATAGAAAAATCGGTCCCGTTATGTCACAGATATTTAAATCTTTGGGGCACAATTCCCCAGAAAAGAGACAAAGAATTTTGCAAACTTTTAATCAAGAGTCATGGGAAAAATTGTCAAACGAAGAAAAGAAAAGACATTCAGTCATTGATTGTAAGGGATGTCTCGGAAACAGAAACTTCAAGCATGGTTTATCTCTGTTTCCAATATCAAACTTTTATAAAACGAAGGCAATAAAGCATGGATTAATTCGAAAACCTTTACAAAACATTTCAAATATTTGCGAAAAGCAAAAAGAGATGAAAATAAAGAGAGATCTTGTGAGGAAGATAGAGAAAGAAAAAGAGAATACAGCTGTTGCTAGGTGAGTGTTTAATGTTTTTTTCTGTTTTAAGTGTTTCTCTTAGCTATAAGCATCTTTTTGGGTAGGTAAAAAGCCGGGGGAACGAACTTATTTTCGTTTCCCGATGAATTCACTAGCTTGAGCATGATATCTTCGATTTGAGTTCATGAATGAAGTAAGAAATAAAATGATACCAAAGATTTCTCCAATTCTTTACCTCTTTTCAAATCTATCATCTATTCGGTTACATTTTAAGAATTTCTTATACAATAATTATTGCGCAACAATTCTCTTTAAACCAAAACAAAAATGAGAAACTTTATTTTACTGGGGGAAAGTTATAGGGGAGGGGGTGAACAATTGTAGTATTTGTAGTATTAATAAACCCATCAACTTCCAATCTTTAGGACCTACTCAAGTGATACCTCTAAAAACAAGCGAAAATATTTACGTAAAAAGGAATCTTTCGAGACAAGAGAAGAAACCGTAGCTAGAACGGAAGAGCTAAATGCAAAAATTGTAGCTGGAAAAATAAAGGGCATTAACCATGGGAACATACACAATTACGATTGGAAATGGAAAGAGTGTTTAGAATTTTATCAAGAGCTTGAAAAAGGATCTGAAGTCAACTGGAAAGCAAGTGCAGAATCATATGGTTTAAAAGACCGCACTGGAAAACCCTTAGGAAATGGAGGTCAACTTCTTACAAAATATTTAAAGGAAAATGACATCGATCCTTCTCAATTCAAATCTGTTCGTGGAGAAGTGAAAACCATTGGGAGAAGTCGGAAAAAAAGGTTTGATTAGAAACTAATCCCAAACTTTGATGTGACCATTCTAACCTTTTCCCCAAATTTGATATTGTTTTTAGATGAAAACAATAGAATTCAAGTATGGAATTTGAAAAGGAAGCAAAAATTCTTTTAGAAATCAATCAGTAATATTTAATTTCTTCTGGCGAGACAGGGGTGTATATATTTAGATGTTTTAACTGTGTATTTAGATGTTTTAAATGTGTATTTCTTGTGAAAGGTCTCAGTTTCGTGGTAATTTTTCTTTTTGGGCAACTTCTTTTTGAAACCCCTAACCGTCCAGTAAAAAGAGTACCCCATACTGTAAATATTGGTCCCGAAAACAATCCTCTTTTATGTTCCATGTTGTTCATTATTACTTTCAGAATTGACGGAGACGTTACAATGCCGTGCGAAGTCACAAATGAAAAGCTAGATAGTCTACTCAGAGAAGATATCGCAAAGGTAATAAATTCTAATACCTTGGCCTTCATTATAAGAATGTCATTGGTTGCATAGATGTACTTCTTCTGATGTTCATACCAAGCTGTCAACAATGCTCGAATTTTAAACAATTATTTTAACATCATCTAAATTTTAAAGTATCATAAGAAGAAAATTATATGATAAAAGATACCAATATTTCCTTTTTCTAATATTAAGGGAAAGTACATTGCTGGAGAATTGTTGACACCGCACACGTTTGAAAAACACACAAAAATCAAAAATGGAAAATTAGTCACTGAGGACTTTTCAGTGCAAGGTAGCTATTATCTGTATATTTTTCACTAAAGGCTATAAGAGTCTGACATGGTCGAGGTCAAAAGATTCTTATTCTCGATATGGGGGTACATCTTTAACTAACAGGCTTTTAACTTATTTTTTATCTTGTTGGATGGATAAAATACTCAAAACTATCACATAAGGACTAATGGATCAAAAATATAGTCACTTTCTCTCAAAACCTAACCAAAATCCTTTATTAAAACCTTCTTCTGTATCCGCCTACAATTCATGCCATTTATCAAAAATAACGTTTTGTAAAGACTACGTAATCTTAACTGTTTCAGGACGGTTGATAACGCTCGAACTACTACGAGAACGTCTCCTACGTAAAACAAGGCAGTATATGAGAGTTTTTGACGACGAACAATACGACACAATGGATATCAATCTTGAATACAACCGTATTGACGAAATGATCGATATCAACGACTCGAAACACAAACAAATGGAAAAATTGAAAACCTTCCACAGAACACGACATATAACATGCTGGCACGATGGGTCTTCAATATCAAACCATGGTCATCTACTTGTTACAGTTTGCATGTTGTATGACCCTGCTATTTTTTACACGGATGAAGAATTCTATCAGTTGACAGGTAGCTAAATCTTATTTCAAAACATCTCAAATCAGCTTTAGGTAGAAAAAGGGTCCGCACAGTAAAGTAATCACATCTTTTTCCAGAAAATATCCCTAGGGCTAGTTCCCTCAAATCTACGAATTTATAAATTTACTCAATGTGTCATTTAATATCCATGTATTTGTTTCAAAAGCAACTAGGACAAAATAAGATTTATTTGGAGTTAAAATTTTCAAAATTTCAGGTAAGAAGGAGAGAATCCAAACAATTATCGAGGAACCTGAGATCCATCTTTTGGCGAGATGTCCTTCCACAGACGAGCAGCTATTCTACAGTGACGCACGACTCGAGGAAGTTTGTACATTGTCAAAAGTGATCAGTCTAAACAATGGAATTGAATTTACTGATATCATGAGATTTTTCAAAGGTAGGTTAATGTAGTGAGTGCCTTTTTTTTTGAAAGAAGAAGAAATAAGCTTTGGATTTTGGAATTGATACTATCATTCTTCTCCAATATTTAGTCTAATGTCTGATTTTTCATTTAGGTGATGGTCCTGCTTGTCAAACGGAGCTTGGTCATCAAAAAGGAGGAAACTATTTCTGTTGGGTCTGCTCTATTCTTGCAAGCGACGTTCCAGATTTTTCAAAGTCATCAAAAGCAACTTACCAATCTTTCCTAGACCGAATCGAGCACGTCTTTAGTACAGAGGGCGTCAGGTGTCGAGCGAGAGATGGTAAATGCAACTATTTTGAAAAACTTTCGAAAGCTGATTTGATCGCCGAGCTTCATGAAAGAGGTATCAAATTCTTCACAAGTGAATTGAAACCTTCTCTCGACAAAAAACTAGAACAGAATCTCCATGGAAATCATCGTCTCCCAGCGTTTCTTTTTAACCAACATCGTCGTTGCAACGATCTTTGCAATTTCAATCTCCAACATTACGAAGCCTTGCCTGTCGAACCCCTACACACTATCATGAACCACATCAAAAATCTCTACGAGGAAATTCCCTATCATTTGGAAGGCAAAGTAAAAAACGGTTTCAAGGAAGCGAAGAAAGCTTCTTTCAGAGGCAAGGAATTAAAAAAATGGCAGCGACTATCGTGAAAGTCTTGTGAATCTATGCGGAGTTCTGAAACCTGACTTTCCTTTTTATGATCTACTTGTTACGCTTTCTGAAATTCAACAAATTTTATATTCTGATGAGTCCAAACGAACAGTCCTTTCAATTTTACGTTTTCACAATCTCACTTTTCGACATTATCTTCTGATTAAGCCACTTTTTGTCAACATGCATTTAACCAAACGCAAACTTTGTGGCCAGTACAACCATTCACTTTTAATGCATGCACCACAGCAGTACAGAATCATCAACGGTCTATCAAGCAATACAGAAAGGGAAGAGCGTCTTTTCAGTTCATTAAAGACCATCACAAACCTCACCTCGAATCATCACGCCGATCACATAATTTTTAATTGTCTAATCCGTATGCAAGTCAAAGACCAAGAAGCCGAAAAGACTGCCAACCACCGTGAAAACAGAATCTCCAAAGCAAGTACCCTTCTTCCAAAGAAAACTGATACGTTTTTCTCCAATAAAGAACTTAAAGAATTCAGTCAAGATTTTATTGCTCATTTTAAAAGAATTTCTGACTATTTAGCCGAAGGAAATGCATTTTGGACGGAAGTCAATGACGGTATTCAATTTTTTGACACTACAAATCATAATCTAACCACCTTAAGAAAACACAATTTTCGTAGTTCCACCATCAAAACCGAAATCGAAAGTTTAAATAGGCATTGGGGCTTCTGTCAACGAGACACATCTGAATTTATTCCTGCTGCTGATTTAATAATTAAATCTGAAGAGTCCTCAACAACAAGTACCAATGAAACATCACCATCATCATCATCATCATCATCCAATGAAACATTAATATCAATTGACTTTGACGATAGTTTATCATCTTCGTTAGCACAGAAATCACAAATGGAAACTATACCTACCATCAGCACACCTATTTTCCCAAAGTATAATCCGAAGAAGCGACCTTTGCCAACGCCATCAATGTCACCAATCCCCCCATCAAAAGCTAGACGATCGATTCAGATATCTTCTCCGGAGCTCATGGACATTGAACAAACCGACCTTGACGAATCCAAACAAAAAAACCAAACAAACGAAAAGAAACACAACAAAACACTTTCTAAGCTGACTGTAAAAGTTCCTGATGTGGCCAGTGATCTTACTGTTAATTCTAACCTAAGCAAAACCACTCAACACTTGATATCTGTTTTTTCGGCGAAACCCCTCTAGTTATTGAATATGACAAAAAAAGATCATCATTGAAAGCCAGCCCAAACGATAAACACACTAAAACTTTATTTAATGAAGTTTCAGCTCGATTAGAAGTTCAAGTTAAGTCGAAATACGATTGCTTGAAAGTGGAAAAAAGAACAATTGAAAGCAAAGAAATGAAAGTATCCTTTAATACTGCAATAAAAGATCCCATCTATTTAGAAACAATAAAGAAAATCAAAGTACTAAAAGCCCTTATTTCTACCCTATTTTAATATTTTAAATAATACTTTAACGTTTACTAAGTTTCTTATTTATTTTGTATATTAATAGCCAGGAAATAACAGAGAAAGAGGGGAAATGTTATTGATTAGATCTAAACTCCACAAATGTTTTGAATTTTTTTCGACATGAAAAGCTCCTTCAATAAATAACACTATCATTTGGATTTGATTAGGAATTTTTGTTTCGCTACTTGCATGTACTATTACATTTCATCATCTTTCATTGTCATATATATCTCCACGCACAATCACGTACAGAATATTTTACCAAATAATTTTTTTTTAAATGGATATTTTTGAAAATAGAAAAAAAATTCTTGTTTTTATAAAAAGTTATACCAAAAATTTGGATTATTTCCAACAAAAACTCAAGTGAATGATTTCTACTTTTTTTCTGTTTTGTTGTCTTGTTACACAATCGGGTTTTTCCCAATAATCTTTTCATGGGGAATTCCCATCTCTATCTAATAAAAAGGCGCTCTTTTTAGTTACACTAAATCGGCGCGCGCGCCATTTTTAATAACTTTATCTTGTCAATCAACGAACCGTGACTTCTATGGAAGCCTTTTTTAAACACAGTATAAGACTTGTTTAACAAGGTAAAAAAAAATCAGTAAACAGATTAATGAGGTGTCTCTAAAAAAGATTACTTTCGCATTGCTGTTAATATTTCAAAGACCTGTTTATTACATGTTTTTGAGCAAAATATACGTTTAGTAAGCAAAATTGGTTTAGAGAGATGTCAACTTTGTTCAAGTTTTAAAACCACTCAACCATGATAAAAAGATAGAGAAAAAAGCACTTAAAAAAACTGAGATAACTTTATATTGAATAAATATTTTAGTGAAATTTCTTCACAGTGACAACTTCCTAAGATCAAAGAATCTCTCCAGTGAATATGAAAGTTATAGCAATTTTCTACAAGATCTTCATTTTTTTCTTCTTTATTTTCATCTTCATTTTTAGAATTATTTTAAAGATTTTTTTATTTCAAATTGTTCCACTTGCAAATATCTCTCTAACGATACCAAACTTATAAAGATTGAAGAATTCCTTCAAAAGTTATAGGTAAAAGAAAAAAGAGTACACACTTATCGTGAAGAGACTTTACGTTTTCACGCTGGGGTGAAAATAAGTTAGAATTTTCACCACGGACTGAAAAAAAGGGTTTTCACCCCGCCTTTCGCCGACGTGTATCCCAAAATGATTTTCACCCCGGGGTGAATTATTTTTCCATTTCACCCCGGCTACGTGTAACCACCGCCTAAGTTTCAAGAAAGAATAATTGGTATCGTTGTTGATGAAGCACATCCTGTTCCAAAATGGTAAGCAAATTGTTTTCATTTTCATGGGTTTTATTTGTGATATAGTAATTGCAATGTTTGGTTTTAAAACTAGAATGACAAATTGAACAATCTGTTAAGAAGTGATGCTTTTATTAAAAAGTAACTTTTTTTTATGAGCTGTTGTAATTTTGCTAAAAAAACTGTTAAAAAATTCTGCGTTTTTTTCTTTTAATTTAATTTTTAGGGGTACTTCAAGCAAATCTGAAGATGCTCCATTTCGAGAAGCATTTCAACATCTTGATCGCTTGAGAGGATATTTTTCAACACCTTATCTCTGTCTGACGGCAACTGCAAATAAAAAAACAAGAAATGACATCACAAAGATTTTAGGACTGAAACAACCAAAAATAATAAAGGTTACACCTGAAAAGCCTAATATCAAGCTGAGAATAATCAAAGTGAAAACTGTGGAAGATGTCATGGATTCAGCTCTTTTATGTGACCTTGTTGACCAATTGAAAACTGATCCGAAAACATGTGATAAGACTATAATTTACTGTCATTCGTATCCTGCTTGTGGTGATGTTTATTTGAAAATAAAAGGTCATTTTCCACGTGGATTTGATTTAACTTTGCTCGTTGAAATTTATCATGGAAGTACTGAGGATGAAATACAGCAAGAAATATTGGATGATTTCTCAAATAATAACAGCTCTACACGCATAGTCATAGCTACAAATGCTCTTGGTGTTGGAGTTAACATTCGTAATATTCGTAATATCGTTCATTGGGGTGTCCCATCAGATATCGAGGGCTATGTTCAAGAAATTGGACGTGCTGGTCGTGATGAAAAAGATAGTTCGGCAACACTATTCTATCGAGGTAATGACTTAACACACTGTAAAGACAAAGATATGGTAACCTATATAAAAAACGAGCAGAAGGAATGTCGTCGAAAGCTTTTAATGTCATTTTTCAAAAGTGAGTATTCAACCTCAGTAGAGAAGCATTTTTGTTGTGATGTCTGCTCTGAAATATGCAATTGTACATTGTGTTCACAAAATTTAATGGTTTGATTTTGGATAGCACAATGTTATGAAGCTATGATGATGAAACATTATTTATTTATGATTTTCTCCTTGTATTTTCTTCGTATTTTTAATCTAGACATATTGTCAGAGTTTTTGTCAATTTTTTTTTCAGATTTTAAAATATTGTATTATGGTAAACAAGCAAACTACCGTCAAACTACTCAACCCAAGACACTTTTTTTATTTGTGAGCCTCAGCTGTTATGCTTAAATAAAAATTCAACTTAATCAAATTTTAAATTTATTCGAAATGAAGTCCACCACCCTAACCCCAGTAAGAGAGATAAATGACGATTGGAAGTAAAAATTTTAATGAGTATTTGCGATACAACTTTCTTTATATCTGGGTAAGTCAAAACAATGACATAAGACATTAACATAAGTAATCTATCATGAAATATACATTTATCTACATTTAAAAATATGTATAACGGCTCTGAAATAAATTAACACAAGAAAAAATAAAATAATAAAATATATATTAACTGTGAAAATCTCTTGCTTAGTAAAATACCAATAACATTAAAATGCAAATTTTATGACAATAAATAACAAGAAAAATTTACAGGAACATTAAAATCCGCAGCCAAATTTTTAGAGTCGACTAAAACTAATGTGCATTTCTCAGTTGATTTTTTATTACCCCTAATAAGCTCGAAAAATAAAATGACATTGTTTTAGGAATAAAAACAACACACACCAACACAAGTAAGAGTAACATGAATTTTAAGGTGTAAAAAACAAAATAATAGTATTGTCTACTTTTTTAAAAATATCAATAAATAGGCATACAAAAATTATGCAAATGTTTAAATCAAGGAAGATTTTAAATGACAATCAAAAATTGCAGTCAAATTCTTAGAGTTAACTTCTATCAGCCCGAATCATTATTTTTTGGAAATAAGAAAAACTCTTTTCTTGAAATTAAAACAACACCGACAAAAGAGCAACTTAAGTTGGTAAGAAATAAGAAAATACTAATATCAAGAAGTCTTAACTTTTTTAAATCTCAATATATAAAAAGGATATTTTCTAAATAAAATAACTAAAAGATTTTAATAAAAGATTTGTCATTATCACGTTTAAATGAAGATATTTAAAACCAAAAGCTTCAATTCACTTTTTTGAAAATATTTCTTCCCATTGAAAGCTAAATTTTCGAAAAGAAAAATCTCCTAATTTGTAACTTATAGAATCTATATCTTCTATGAATCGCCTTGGTATTGTACTATCGAGCACTCTAAATAGTTTATTGATTGTTAATTTGTAACTTATATCAACATTATACTCTGATTTCTTGCACATGAAAATTTGTACATAAAAAAATCATAAATTCACTGAATGTAAAATATCATAATTAAGGTCTAAACAAGTGCTAAAAAAAGTACAAAAAATAATTAAAACAAAAAATAAAAAATTCACAATAACCTTTACCATATAAATAGCAGAAAAACATGGACATTAATGCTCCCTAATTATCGGCCGTTTTGAAATTGCATAAAGAGTCATTTTGTACATCCCAGTCTCGTACATGTCCCTTGATCCAAGGAACCATTGTTTCTAAATTCTTGAACCTGTTTTGTTGAAGCTTTTTGAATTGGGTCGTAAGCGTTTTATTAGGCTCACTCGAGAAATTGTTGTTGTCTCCGAACTCTTTTAATACCGATTCGAACATTTCATTTTTGTGCGTGTTTGAGTGGTGTCCAGACGATTGTAAGACATCTACATTCTGGAGCATCGAATCACAAATTTCTCTGATGCCTTGGTATGCTTTCGAAATCTTGTAAACATTGGCATCAGAAATGTTTTGCATACCTTGAGACTTGATCATTTCTTTCATGAACCTATTGATATGTTCTAGCCTTAGGTCTCTTGAAATGTTCATTCCTACACCTCCATTTCTGTTAAAAAATCTATTCCATATCAATTGGTGAGCCATCTTTGGTGTCAACAAAGCAAGTCTGCATGCCTTCAATCGTAAAAGACTATAGCTATACTTTCTATTACCCATCATCCTGAAGAGCAACTGAAACATTTCGTACACGTTCATAAGGCGGTTCCCATCTCCTTCTCGAACTGCATCATCTGCATTTAAAAGACATAACCCCCAAGTCATCAATGAGCAGCTATACTTTAGCAAAGAATCGTCTTTACTTTCTTTGTTTGCTTTTTGATTTTCAGCAGGAATAGATTCCACCCCGATGGGTGTTTCAGCTGTTGGAGTCTGGTGTGGTGTTGTAAAATCAGGCGGTGGTGATGCAACACATGGTCTTTGTGATGTTGTAGTACAAGATTTTTGAGGTGTTGTAAAATTAGATTTCTGTGGAGTTACAAGACGATATTGTGGTGTTGTTGCAAGGTGAGCTTGTTGTGGTGTTTGAAGACGACTTGGTTGTACTTGTACTGCCGAGCAAGATGTTGGTGGAGTTGTGAGGTGAGCCTGTTTTGGTGTTAAAAAGTGGAGTTGTCTTGGTGTTGGAAGGCTCGGTTGTTGTGTAGTTGAAGGACGAGATTGTTGTGGCTTTGGAAGGTGCAGTTTTCCTGGTGTTGGAAGGCGTGGTTGTTGTGGAGTTGAAAGGTGGCACCGTTGTTGTAGTGTTGCGAGTTGAGGTTGTTGTTGTGTTGAAAGGCGGGGTTTTCCTGGTGTTAGAAAGCGCGGTTTTTGTGGAGTTGGAAGGCGTGGTTGTGGTGTTGGAAAGCGCGATTTTTGTGGTGTTGAAAGGTGCGATTTTCTTTACGTTGAAAGGCACGGTTGTTGCGGTGTTGGAAGACGAGATTGTTGTGCTGGCCTTGTAAGGTGCAGTTTTCCTGGTGTTGGAAAGCGTGGTTGTTGTTGAGTTGAAAGGTGGCACCGTTGTTGTAGTGTTGTGAGTTGAGGTTGTTGTTGTGTTAAAAGGCGGGGTTGTCCTGGTGTTAGAAAGCGCGGTTTTTGTGGAGTTAGAAGTTGTGGTTGTGGTGTTGGAAGGCGCGATTCTTTTGGTGTTGAAAGGTGCGATGTTCTTTGCGTTGAAAGGCACGGTTGTTGCGGTGTTGGCTGACAATGAGGTCGCTGTGGTGTTACGAAACAATATGGTTCTCGAGTTGCAAGGCTAGGTAATTTTAGTACTGATGTTGCTTTGGGCTTTTGTTGGTTTACAGCTATGTTAGTGATAATGATGGGTGTGGGAGATTTTTTGGATTTTACAGCCTTGTCCAGAATTATTTTCATGTTGGTAAATTTTCCACGTGTATTTGTTATGATATTAGGGTTTGAAGACTTCTGTCTGTTGTTTGTATCATCGGGACTGCGAAATAAGACACGCGAGTTTGTTAAAACATTTACGTTTGCGTATCGTATACGTGCATTTGCAACAAGGTTTTGGTTGAGAGGTTCTTTGGATATGATCTGAGCTGAATTTACTGGAACGCTTTTGTCAGTTGATTCATTTTGTGCTTGGTTTATAGTTTCATCATTTTCGTCAACATCTCCTTCCTTCTTAATTGAGCCTATCAATGTTCTATAATGAAAATTGAAATAATGCTATGTATTGCAAATTTAACCAATGTCTATCTACACAATTTTTTTATGGGAAACCTTAATTTTTGGCTCAGGGCTAGAATTGCTAAGGATTGTTAAGATTTCAGCCTAAAAATTGCCACGCAACCCCCAAAGTTTTGACTTTTTACCTCACGTTATACACAAAATAAGTTAGCTAACAAAGTGTCTTTTTTAGACATTTTGATGCCAAATTATGCAAAAAATACCTGATTTTCAGCTAACACTCAGTTACAGGGATTTGGTTGCTATACCAAATTGCTTAATTTTTTGGCCATTTTCAGGGCTGGAGCCTTAGCAATTTGGTTGCATAAAGACAAAAATGTGTAATTCACCTTTATTTAGTGTGCAAATTTATCTCCTAAAGGCTCAAGAGATGTTTGTTAAATCTTTGAATATTATTTTCACCTGTAAAATTTCCTTGTATATAAAAAGAAAGGAAATATTACAAGCTTACCTGAAATGTGGTATTACGTATGTTTCCAACATCATCGAGATTCGACCATTGAGCCAACGTTTCTTGGCATTAGCATCTTGTATGTGCTCAGGTATACAATCATCATTCACACTTTCCATGTTTTCTTGCTTCATGAAAGCACTTACAACCAGAGCTTCTAGCTGCATTATAAAAAATTCTTTTATTTGCTCATATCGTTGTTTGATGTCGCCAAGTGCTTTAGGATTACCAGATCGAACTGTGTTACACTTGTAAGTACCCTTGTCCATACTGGATAGATGCATTTTGATCACCGACTGAAATAAAAATTTAATGGTATGTGTTATTGAGAGCAATAGTAAATATCATGATAATATCTCCTGCTCTAAGTACTCTTTTTTCTGAATCTGTGGAAAATTATTTTCATTGCAGAATAGTTCCCTAATTGACAAGCAAAACTTTGAAAAATAGTTCTGTTTCTTACATCATAAGCAGTCCTAATACAATGCCAATCTTCAAATTTGGCAAACAAGGCTTCAAGTCTCTGTTCCTTTGTTCTGCCATTAAGTATTGCCTTCAAAATGTTTCTTGCTCTTTCCTCAGTCACCTGATAATAGATAAAAAATTTATAAAGTGGCGTTGATTGTTGTTTGCTTAAAGGATAGGTCCAACAAAAGTTTCTCAAACATTTTGTCCATCCAACTAAGATTGTTATTTTGAATATAAGCCTTTGTATTCACATTCGCATTTACCTGATCACCACCAAGAAAGATAATCTTTTTATTTCCTTTTGTATTTTGGCCATAATTCTTGAATAGGAATTTCAAAATTTCTAACATATCTTCATTTTTGTTTTCGTTCAATGTTAGTACACCAAGTGGAACCTTAAATAGAACAGACAATAAAAATTTATCACTTAAAAAAATATTTTACCCTGATTTTCGCTTAAAGACAATTACTCAATACAAAGAAATCTAAAATTTCTTTATTAACTGAAATTTGAAAAGTGGAGTTATGCCTAATAACTCTATGATAGTTGAATAAATTTGAATGAAAAACGATGAAAGGGAAAAATTTTTAACCTCTTCAGATTTTTCAGCCCTTATTTCTGAGTAAAGGTGTTTGATATGATGATTGACCGAAATACTTTTAAGTTTGCTGATTCTTTTGATCAAAATTCTGGCACAAAGGATGACGAAATTCTTTGTGAGGTTTGGAATCACTGTTGCTTCTGTCGGGAAGAACTCGTTTACTTCCACCTTCAAAAATAAGATAAAAATCTAAAACTTGGTACTAATGAGAAAAACCTTAATCGACTAATACTATCCAATTTGAAATGATTTGAAGCAAAAAAAAGCTTAAGATGTCTGTTAAAAACCCCAAAAATAAATGGTGAAAAGTAAATCAAAAACTTTTGAAATATTTTGTCACACCAATTAAAAGTGTTGGCTTTGAATTTTTATAACAGTAAATTTACTTACATCCTTTAAGTAACGCTGATGGAAGTCACTTAGATGATCACCAGATACTGGATCAAGGATCGCAATCATGTTAACCCAATGGTAAGTAAATGTCTTTTTTTTGTTTGTTTGGTGCTTGACACCTATGTTCAAGTCCAAGTTGTCAATAATCAGTTGGAATGTCTTAAGCTGGAAAAAAATTATTTTGTTCATAACTAGTGCATTAGTCTTTAAATATATGAATTTTCTATATATGAGGTAGACTAATCAGCCATTTTTTATTTTTTAAATCCATTTCTGAAGATATAAGTTAGAAATCAAACATACCAATTCAATCCATTTCAAAAGTCTTGCATCGTGATTGATTCCTTGATCGTATAATTTCTCTCTGATTGTTTTCGGACAACTTGTTAAGCCAATATGATTCAACATTGAAAGACCCTAGAAAAATGTTGATGGATAAAATTTTCAGTTAAAATATCATCACTGCATTCAAAATTTGAAATTAAAAATGAATTTAAACTCTATATTAAAAGAAAACCATGAATCAAACACAACGTTTATTGTTTAAAGTAAGTATGACAGTTTGAAATATGAATCAGTTTCATTTAATAAGTTAATTTAAATCCTGTAATTCTAATGTGTTGGGTGGTAAATAATTATTTTGAGGTTACAAATTACACAAATAAAAAGAATCAATTTCAAATTGATTGAAAAAAGCTTACATTTTCACTTATTCCACATTTTCGGACTACAAGTCCAAGTTTATGTGCAAAGGCACTAAGATGTTTATTTTCAAGATGAACCAATGTTGCTAACAGAATGATTGTTGCTTTTTCATTAGATTTAAAAACTTTGGTTAGAAGTTGGAACATTACTGGCATTCGACTGCTGAATTCAAATTTAAGTTTATCTATATTTAATGTTCGAATGTGCTCTGGGGAGATGTCTCGAAGAACACTGGGCTTTTTCAATCCACACAAATCATTGATCTCCTTTTGGAATTTCAAAACAACAAAGTTTATTATTTCACTGAATAACTTCTCTGAGTCGCAGATTGCTTTTGCAGCCAACTTGATTAGATAATTGGCAAGATGTTTTGCAATTTTGGCGTGGTCTTTTTTCAACGTTCTTTGCACAATTTTTTGACTTTCATTTGTTTCAATGATAACCTAAAAATAGAGAACCAATGATGTAAATTTTATCACTTCAAAACACAGTTGGTCTTTAATAGATATCAAGTCAATAACAAATAAATAGTCCTGTCCATCATATACAATAAAGAAATAAATAAATACCATATTTAAGATAAATCTGATTAAATCAGATGATTTTGAATGAATTCTAATTTATGCAAGATCCTTATGATCAAATTTATACCTGGTAACTGGTAGATAAATTATATGTGAAAACATTTGAAAATATAATATAATGACAAAATTACTTTTGCTTGGTTATAAGCTATTGTTCTTCCAGTTGACGTTATCTTTGTCTTCAAAACATCTATATTCTATAATAAAATTACATTTTATTTTCATATTTTTTATTTCAAAAATTCCTCTGAAGCTCGCACAATACTTTTAGTGGTTGGAAATTTTTAAATGATTGAAATTATTTTCAATCAAATCAAATCTTAAAATCATTTCAAAGAAATATTTATGGACATGGCAAAAAGGGAACAAAGGACCCCATTTTAGGAGAGAATATTTGAGAGAATACTTTACCTCCTTCTCTGCTATTGGTATGTGGGTGTTTGATTTTCCTTGAGAAATGATGGATGTTGCTTGCGGAGTTACTGTTGTTGTGATTTGTATCCTTTGAGGAATTTTAGATGCTCTTGGAGAGGTTTGATTTAATTGAGAGGTGGTTTGATTTCGCTGAGGCGTGGTTTGATTTTGTCGAGGAGTGGTTTGATTTTGTCGAGGAGTGGTTTGATTTCGTTGAGGGGTGGTTTGATCTTGTCGAGGCGTGGTTTGATTTCGTTGAGGGGTGGTTTGATTTTGTTGAGGGGTGGTTTGACTTCCTCGAGGGGTGGCGGTTTGATTTTGTTGAGGCGTGATTTGATTTCTTCGAGGAGTTGTGCATGTAAAATTTATTTTCTTTCTTGATGAGGGTTGATTGCCAGGTGTTAAGGTTAGCAGATTATTTGATGACGACATCCTTTTAGTTTTTACTTTTTCATTAAAATATTTTGATTTTGTTTCCAATAATTGTCTATTCATCATTTCCTGTTCTTTCAACTTTGCATCAACATTTTTCAATTTAACATTTCATACAAAATCTCATCTTTTTAAATTCAGGACATTCAGTGCATCATTATGTAAAATATTGTCAATAAAATCTTGATTTGAAGATACAGTCTCATAGTTTCTTATTTTTTATCTTGGAAACTAACACCACAAAATATACAATTTTCCCTACATAATTTCAACTTGATCTCAGAAATTCCTATTTCAATGATTTTTCTTTTAGGTGTTGCCATTGATACAATACCTCTTGCCTTGGGTTTTTCTGCTCTTGCATGCTGTCTCCACTACGTGTTTTTGTAGTTTTTGCTCCATATGGAGTCGAGAAAAATCTTTTTTCCAAAGTTACTTTCACTTTCTTCCTCAAAATGACAACATTAGAGCTCATCATTTTCGTCCAATCAATTTACCGATTTTACTCACGTTATATTGTTTTTACGCACCAGGCTTCCACGCAGATTTGCAAAGATTGGCTGATAAAAGTATTCAGATCATCATATGCCGTAGCAATGGTGATCTGTTATGAGATTAGTTATAACCCTGCTCAGTAACTCCAGATCTGTTTCAACGCTTGGTACTTTTTGACTGAAGCCAATCATTTTTGAAAAGGCCTTAGCCATCTTTCGTCACCCCGTCACCCTCTCCAGACTCACCGATAAATCTAAATGGACATTTATTTAAGTATGGTTGTTTGTTCTCTTTTAGTATATCTCTGAGATTTGTTCATATGCAGTATCACTGTTTATATCGAAGTTGATAAAACTAGTTTGATTTCTTATGAGATTTGTTGGATATCGGACGACTTGACTTCTGTTTGAATGCAATCTTCGTTATGCTTCCAAAGTTGCCCATATTCTGGAAGGTCGTGACGTTGCCAAAAGGATCAAAGCCTCATGCAAATTATGTCGTTATCTGGAAAAGCAACGTGTCAAAGTTGCCATGGGAAAGACACCAAACTGCTGCTTGACTATCGATCCAGCTTTCTACAATACACAAAGCGACTTAGCTGGTCCGTTTCTGGCATTCGATACCCACAACAAACGTAAATCGATCAAGATCTGGCTAACCATCTTCTGCTGTTCAACAACATCTACAATTTCCATCAAAATCATGGATGATTACAGTACGCCAGCCTTTCTCATGTCATTTACACGTTTTTCGTGTGATAATGGTTATCCAAAGAATATGTACGTGGATCAAGGTAGCCAAATAATCAAAGGATGTGCTGACACCAAGATCAATTTCAGGGATCTCCAGTCACGTCTACTCATCGATGTCAATGTAAATTTTGAAGTCTGCCCTGTAGGTGGACACAACTTAAATGGAAAGGTGGAGAGAAAAATCCGTGAAGTGGAAGCATCAATCAATAAATGCCTATCAAACCAGAAATTATCAGTTATTCAATGGTAAACAATATCGTCCGAGATTGCCAATTCAGTCAATGACCTACCACTAGCACTTCATGGAGTAGTTGCAGACTTTGAAACAATGGACTTAATAACACCCAATCGCTTAAAACTTGGCAGAAATAACGACCGCAGTCCCGCTGGTCCCTTCGCGATAGAAAAACGCTTCTCAAAGATTATGGAATTCAATCAACAAATCTATGATGCTTGGTTTGACCAATGGTTAATCAATCACGTCCCCAAAATCGTTCAGCCAAAGTGGTTCGTTCAAGACAGAGATATGATGGTTGGTGACATTGTATTGTTTCTACAAAAAGAATCGGTTTTATCATCCACATACCACTACGGAATGGTCAAAGAATTGTTCCCTGGTCGTGACTTAAAGATTCGAAAGGTGAATTTAGTCTACAAAAATCAATACGAGAAAACCTTTCGAGAAACCATGCGTGCAGTTCGTGAGTTGATTGTCATACACCAAGTGGATGAAATTGACTTAATGGATGAATTGAACGATATGTACAAAAATTCCAAGTAATTCACCTGACTTTTGAATCTGCCTGGGGGCAGTGTAAAGTGAACATTAATGACTTCAAAAGTCATTGAAATTAGTCATTAAAGACGTCATAATGAGCCGTCACTTGACTCATCTTTTTAGATTAATTATTTTTCATTATTCATTTTTACGATCCATAGGGAATTCTCCTAGCTCATTTCCACTCGCGTTTCAACTTTGTTTTCATGATTCAATGACAAACCTTCTATGAGAAGGGTGAGTGAAATTTTGCAAGAGTCAATTTTTGACACGATTTTTATCTGTTTGAATGTTAGCAGGATTCGCCAAGGCGTATGTTTGTAACGATCTTTTTCGAATACATTCAAACTAGAAATTGAAAATACAATCTAGTTTAAAAATTGAAATTTGAAATCTATAAAATTTGATGAAAATTTTGACTAAATTGAATTTGAAGTGGCACACTGAAATGACGCTTGAAAAATGCTGAAAATCGTTAGAAATGGGGACTGAAAATGTGCATACATTTGGTCTGTAAGACTATATTGAGAACTATGAATCTAAGAAAAGCCTGGAATGTATGCACAGAGGAACACCAGAAGTAGAAAAAATATGAAAATTTGATTTGAAAAAATATAATATAAAAATTTCTCACCAGATTGCTCAAGTGAAAGCCCCTGCTTGAGCAGAAGAATAGAATTGTAAAAATATCCAAAATGTAGTTGCTTGAGTGATGAAGTAAAAAAATCGTGTCAAAAAATTGACTCTCATCCATGATTTTGATGAAAATTGTAGATGTTGTTGAACAGCAGAAGATGGTTAGCCAGATCTTGATCGATTTACGTTTGTTGTGGGTATCGAATGCCAGAAACGGACCAGCTAAGTCGCATTGTAAAAATTGAAATTTGAAATCTATAAAATTTGATGAAAATTTTGACTAAATTGAATTTGAAGTGGCACACTGAAATGACGCTTGAAAAATGCTGAAAATCGTTAGAAATGGGGACTGAAAATGTGCATACATTTGGTCTGTAAGACTATATTGAGAACTATGAATCTAAGAAAAGCCTGGAATGTATGCACAGAGGAACACCAGAAGTAGAAAAAATATGAAATTTGATTTGAAAAAATATAATATAAAAAATTTCTCACCAGATTGCTCAAGTGAAAGCCCCTGCTTGAGCAGAAGAATAGAATTGTAAAAATATCCAAAATGTAGTTGCTTGAGTGATGAAGTAAAAAAATCGTGTCAAAAAATTGACTCTCATCCATGATTTTGATGAAAATTGTAGATGTTGTTGAACAGCAGAAGATGGTTAGCCAGATCTTGATCGATTTACGTTTGTTGTGGGTATCGAATGCCAGAAACGGACCAGCTAAGTCGCATTGTGTATTGTAGAAATTTGGAGCGATAGTCAAGCAGCAGTTTGGTGTCTTCTCCATGGCAACTTTGACACGTTGCTTTTCCAGATAACGACATAATTTGCACGAGGCTTTGATCCTTTTGGCAACGTCACGACCTTCCAGAATATGGGCAACTTTGGAAGCATAACGAAGATTGCATTCAATGCCAGAATGTCTTGGTGTCTTGTCATGCCAATGGATTTCATGTAAGATCGCATAGGCCAGTGGGGAATTTTTGTCCACGATTGGTACACAGAAACTGTTGTTTGTAAATCCTTCATCACACGAGTCATAGGGGTTGTGATATTGACTTCATCATCCGGTAGGATTATTCCTATGTATTTCAGTATTCCATCTTGTTCTGTGGATAAATGCTTGTACTTCTGTGGATTGACGAATTTTTTGACTTCATTTGTTGCTTTTCGCCAGTAATAAGATTCAGCCTGTTGAAGCTCTTCTTCTGTGAGACGAGTATCTTCAGGGTCACGTGGTGTTGTTTTACTTTTACTTCCTTCTTTTTCTTTCCTTTTGAGCACTGAATGTTTAAGGCTCTTCACATATTTGATCACATAAGCAAAGATTCTCACGACACTGCGAAAGCGGAACTTGTTGGGATCCAGTAAGTAGCTTGAGAATTTGTATCTCTCTTTAACTTCAATAGGTAAAGATCGATTTTGATATGAGAGGTAGACTTCTTGATGATTTGATTCATAGGTTGTCTCCTTCTTCATGTGGTTTAAATCAACTGAGTCGAGGATGATTTGACTAACGCTTTTTGTTGGGAATTCATCAGTGTTTAATGGCATCCACTCTTGACCGTTGATCCATTCAGAACCACTGTCGATGTCTTCAAGTTGTGCACCTTTCCTTGTTGCGACATAAGCCAGCATGCATTTGGTATTTATGTAGCGCCATTCTTCAGGTGAGGTGAAACGTTTGATTTCTGAGATTCGATTTCGAACGAATGGCTTGAGTATCAGTTCATCATTGCTTATCCAATGTAGAACAATGGTGCTGTCAGTCAGTTTGACGGAGTTTTCATGTTTTGACTTTGACTTGGAGTGCACGCTTGACAACAGTACCAGTGTGGGCATTTAGAAAAGCTGCAGCAAGTTCGGCACGAGGTTGAGTTGTTGGTGATATGACTCTTGATCTTGAGAAAATTAGTTGAGATGAATACGTTCCATTGGTGCGTTGGATTCTTGCATATATGGCGATGGCTGCCATTTGTTTGCTTGCATCTCCAAAATCGACTGTGGTGATGTTTAGATTGGCTGCATCTGGTGGAACAATAGTCCTTGAGTACTTAATATTTTTGATCGCCTGCATCATCTGGAAATTATCTTCCCAGATTACACGTAAGTTGTCAGGTATAACATCGTCCCAGCCCAAACCACGCTCAATGAGATTGTGAAGATCCAACTTGAATGATGCGACGGGTAGGTGACTTGATGACTAGACGATTTGATAGTTTGACGTCATCACAAAATTTCCACCTGTCAAAAAAAACAACAGAAATGCTTCATTTACAAAAACGTCTCTCGCAGTCAAACCGAACCAGTAAAGATATTCTAATTCTGTTTAAAAGATTGTGAAAGATAAAAGGTTGTTCTTTAACATAATTGCCGGTTTTATATTTTCAATTAAAATTTCTCGTTAAAATCTATGCTGAAAGTGAGTAAAATTTTCAAAATTTAATGACGTCATAAAATTATGACGTTTTCATTTCAAATTTTTTTGGTAATTTCATTTTTTGTCACATTGACAAGACCTCACACCTGTCAAAATTTGAATTCGATTGGATATGTAGTTCAGAAGATATCACCATTTTAAAATTTTAGCTTGTTTTTATGTCATCTTCCACAACAAAGTCATAAAACCTGATCTAGGAGACCTATGACCCTAAAAATTTCCACAAGTACTCCTAATAAGATTTTGTTAAAAGTTAGAAATTTTCAGATCGTTTCAAAGATTTTTCTCCGAATGCTTTAATGTTACATTTTCACAAACAATGTACCAATAAACTTGACTTGACCAAGATAGCTAATGCTTTTGTTCGATCGGATGACAGACAAAATATAACTATTTTTTGTTTTCTTGCGTTTTCAGGCAACAACCATTACTAAAGTATCGAGTGAAAAACGTCTGAAAATTGGCTTTCTTGATAATTTATGGCAGAGTGCCATGATAAGTTGATTTTTTCAAAATGTAAAGAATACTTGATTAGTCTTGAATGAAAATTTGAAAGTCCTTTCCTAACTTAAATTCCAAAATTTGACCATTTCAGTGAAATTTCAATATCAAATTTTTAATTTTAATATCTCAGCAACCAGAAAATAAGTCTATATCAAAATATATAAAAAATATATCATTTCTCGAAGAAACTATGTCTTCTGCCTCAGACTAAAAACAGCCTGTTTTTCCCCGCTCGATTTCAGCCGATTTATGTACCAATCCACGAAAATGATTTTCCAGTGATTAAAGTTCTTCCGTCTCCGACGGATTTCCGTCTCACAGAAATTTTTGTCAAAGTTTTCCGTCTCAGTTAGAAATGGTTATTTAGCAAGAAATAGTGATTTTATTCTCTAGAACAATTCTATCAGAAAGATATCTCGTATTAAAACTGCCCTCATCAAAATAGAGTATACTTAAAGTATACTTAGAAAATACATAAAATATACTTAACAAGTATAGATGAAGTTGGTAAAAAGTATACTTTAAGTATAAAGAAACTTTATCTATACTTATTAAGTATACTTAAAGTACACTGTAAAATAAAATGTCTTTAAAAAAGAAGAATACTTAATGTATACTGCAAACTAAGAGCTTCATATACCAATACCCTTACAACCTAAACATAAGTTACAGTAATACAGCTCTATCAGAGAGCTTTTATCAAACCATGAATCAACAAGTATAATAATGCCAGTAATTTTCAATGATAAAAAGCATATAATTTTTAACCATTTTTAATAACAACAAATGAAACAAAGGAACTAATTTCTGTGTTATATTATAAACTCAAAATATTACCTGTCAGCCACACATGCCTTTTCCAACCATACCACACAACAATTAGATACAAGTTAGCTTGATAAATGTACGCATGCAATTGCAAGTGTGAAGTTATGTTTTATATTGATTTAACTATTTATTTCACTCTGTAAAAGAAAAAAAACTTATACATGAGAGTTTGAAATGTAAAGGTTTTATAAGAACGAAAATTTCACACGACCCTCTTTTTATAAGAACAATCTGAGGTCCTGTTATTTCAAAGATGGACGAGTCAGTTCTAACTAAATTTGATTTGATAATTATAAGGTATCTTACAAAAAAGAATACAGTACAAAGTAGAAGTATATGAAACAATCACATGTATTGGTAAAAATTATATCCCTGTTGAACAAAGAAGTAGCAGATATAAAATAAGAACAAATTTGTCTAGACCTTAGGTCTTGATCAAAATTTTAAAAGATATGAAAATACTATTGAATAAATTTTCTCATTGTTTGAAAGGAAAAAGGCTATACAGTATATACATATATATACTTTACAAAGTTTCATGTTTGCTCTTTCAATTCAATAGTTTATGACGAATAAATGACAAGGATTTTTACTATCTTTGAGAAAAAAGGGATATCAAATTTGAAGTACATTTTAAGGACTGTAGAAAATGTCCGAGTTCACTTTAACCATCTCTCGAAGAGTAAAAAAGCTTGAGGGATTTTCAAATGTTTTGACCATAAAAAGAAAAGAAATACAGTTGATGTTCTTTAATTCGATTTTCATCGAATATGGGGGCGTATTGAAGAGTGGGATAGTCTCTCTAATTCGATAAACACAAGGTAAATATCGAATTAAAGGGAAAGGAAAATATAAGCTAAAATCAATTGGTTTGAATATGACAAATATCGAAGGTCCATTGCTGAAAGCTTCTTAGGGAGAAAATTCCATATTTGCCTTTTTTTCTTAATTTCTGTTGTTTTTTCTTCATAACTTTTGAATGGATAAAGCAAAATCAAAGTTTGATATACCACACAATTTAAGCTAACATTTTCCTTCCAAGCAATGGAAAATTTATTTAGTGGATGTGTCTTTGGAGAACTCCAACTTCTTCTTTGATTTTGTCTGTGTCAAGAGTGATGACAGTTTTTTTCTTAGCAAATTCTTTTCGGCAGCATCAGAAAATTGTCCTGGATACATACGTCTAATATAATCTAGAGAAAATAAAAACATTCTAATGCTAGATGATTTAACAAAACTCCATTCAAAAGAGTCAACCAGACTTTATTTCTGAATAGCCAACAAAGTTTCTCTGAGAAAATATTGTCTATTAAAATAGTTCCCTGGGGGCTCAAACCTACCCTATAATAACCAAATCAAGAAATTTTGACAATAACTCCCATAAATTAAAGTAAACAATCATTTTTCTCATTTCATCTGATTTATTGAAAATTGTTGTAACAAGGAGAAATGTATGTATTGCCCAAAACATTAATTGATTTTAATGAGAAATTTAAAAGTTTTGAAGGCGTTATTACAATAAAATCTTTAGAACTGCTTATAATCATAAACCCCCCTGCAGGCAATTTCAAAATTTTCAAACTCCTAAATTTAGGGAGGGGGAGGAAACTATGTATTTATTGAGGAGAAAGCTCTACATAATAAATAATTCCCGCACCCAAAATAGACAAATCTTACCAAGAATACCGTCCAGGAGTGTAGGGTTAACCATGTTTTTGCCGTTTGCTCCTTGTAAATTCATTTCCAACTGTTGTCTTTTTGTATAAAAAACATCAATCAAAAAAGTTTCTGCAGCTGTTCCAGAGGTCCTCCCATTGAGGGCACGCAATTCACTCTGGGTGATTCAACTCAACCATATATTGAAGAGAAAAAAGAATAAATATACTGGATATAAAAGTTTTAAACAAACTGAAGAAAATATGTGAGTTTTCACTATTCAACTATTCCTCTCTTCTGATACGTGATGATGGGAGAACACAATGGTGGGATAATCTCTTCAAACATATCCAAGAGTAAGTTTGTGATCCAAGCAACAATAAACTTTCACTATGACTCTCACTGAGTTGATAAAATCAATAAAGGGTTCCATAAAGTTTTGTGTACTTTAAAAGTCACATTGAAAATTCTTTTAAATTAATTATTCCTGAAGAGATATAATTCTTTAAAGTGTTTGTTAACAATTCCAATCTAAAAAGTTTTATTTTGTTTTATCAATTTCCAAATAATTGGAAAATTTAAAAATCCAATAAATATTTTCATGGACCAATAAAATAAAATTTCTTCCAGGCAATCAATCCTCGGAAAGGCAAACTACATTTTTAAAAGGCAGTGTTAAAGATTCCAAACTGATATGAATAAAATTCACATTTTTTTGTCTCAATCAAGCTGAGATTACCTTTTTTCTGCAGCTAACTTTCTTGGAAGTACTCCAGATACAGGTTTCTCCACATCTATAAAAATATGGTGTGAATTGGTGTTAAAAAAATAACCTTTTTTTTTTTGGTCTAATGTCTTTGTAAGAAGACTATGAGAATAGAATAAACTAGCTGTGTACGCAGTGTCGTACACTGAAAATAACTTTTTCAGACCCTCTTAACACAAAAATGAGTTCCCTTAAAGTAGAAATTTGAGAGTGTAAAGAAATATTCGAAAATTTAATCACGCAAAAAGAAACGCAGGAAGGTAAAAAAAGTTAAGAACAACAAATGAAAATATAAATTTCCAGGGAAAAGTTTAGAACTTTTCATGTCATTCAAATTCAAATTCCCACCATTTATGTTTTGAAAAAAAAGAGAATAATTTGCTATTTAAAAAAAGAAGACATTTTAACATCAAAACGAAGTGACGTTATCATTTGAAAATGAAGGTGCGCACAGACAGACAGAGCCCTAGATATTAAAATATTATAGACTTACCAATGAAGTAACCATCTTGTATCACTTTCTTGAGCCTATCGATTTCTTCTTCGTATTCATTCATTTTCAATTTCATCTCACTCATTGTTTCATTCTTGACAGCACATCCATGACAAGATTTTCTGTAATAGGCTGTTTTAACTGGGCCTTTTGGATTGGTTCTAGTAGAACTACAAGATGATTGAAAATTGGTTCTGGTAGGGGTGGTTCGCTCACATGGATTATTCAAAAATTTTGTACGTGGAACTTTACCTCTTTTGGTAGGATAACCTTTAGCGTTCACGCCTGGAGAAGTGGCGATGGTATTGTCATTCCTTTGTAAAACCTCCCTGGTATTGTTCATTAATTGATGTTCATATATCTCTGAGCCAGATAATGAAGCATCACCAGCATCGTCATCAACATCACCAACAGGGAAAAAAGGAGAGGAGCCTGCTGTGTTTTCCAATTCTTGCATGAAGCGGTTCTCTTTCTCTTGGATCTGTCTCAGTCTTTCTTCTTCTTTTAACTTATCCTTGGCCTTCTCCTCTTGTGTTTTCACTCTTTTTTTTGAGTTTGACAGAGTTTCAGGTTCTGTAGACAGAGACTTTTTCGCTTTTGAAATGTTCGTCGGTGTTGTTTTTTTTTTTTCAAAATTTGTTTTTGTAGTTTGCTTTAAAACTGAATTAGGTTCTGTTGACTTCTGAGAGATTTTCCTTTTGGAAATGTTTGTTGGTGTTGTCTTATTATTTTCTACACCATCATCAAAAGCTTCGCCAAAGTTTTTTGGTTTTTTCTGCCTCTTTTGTTTCCCATCAGGCAAGGAGAACGCATTTGCTGGAGGACTCAATATGCCAAACGTCTTTTGTGCCATTGCTTTGGTATCTAAAATGTAGGAAAATTCAATACTTTAAACTCAAATATCTAGATGCATATCTAAGTACCGTAAGGTTACCTTAATGTTGTTAACTCTGGGGCTGGCCTTAAAAAATTGTTTGTTTGTCGTCACCCGGCCAACCCTATTCCAAACCTGACGACCCAAAAAATTTCATTCCTAACTGGGAAAAGAAAATTTAATTGTGTTCGATAAAATGAAACAGACAGAAACTCAAACTCGCTTCATAAATCAATAAAATAATTTTTTCTCTGAACGACCGACCCTCTTCCTTCAACCGATTGGCTGTTCATACGAATTGTAATTCCTTACGCCTAAATTTCCTATTCTTTTAGGCCAAAATCACACAAATAACCTTTGTCATTTTTGGCTCTAAAATATGGGTTGGTCAGTTGGCAATAAAAATGTCAGAAAAATACACAACTGGCCATGGCCATTGGTCAGGCGGCAAGAATCATCCAGCGCGCAGTCTGCAGTTTGTTTATTGCTACATGTGAAGCAGCAGAATTCCTTATGCATGCGCTCTTAAATACAAAAAATCTTTGAAAAAGTGCAAGAGAAATCATTTTAAACGGCCAATGGTTATTTTTACATTTTTCTACTCTGTGCCATTTTAGGAGGAAACTTATGAACGAAATTTCATATTTCATGGATTATCCCTTTAAGAAAGATTTCGTCTACCAAACTTGAAAATTCAAAGTGAATCTATATAGGTAAAAGCTTAAAAAGATTATCCTTATATTTACCATGACCCTGTGAACTTTTCCTTGCCAGAGTTCATTACCATGCTGGTGAGAAACGTTACAATCCTTCTCTAATCCATTCGGTGCAATAAGTTTATTCTCAGCAATCATGCTAACTCTCTCATCATTCCATATGATTACAACGTGCCTATACTTCATATTTTAATAAGAAATTTGAGTCAAATTGAGAAGATAAAAATACAGCGGTTCTCTTTTCCCTCTTGCTCGTGAAGCTGCGAAAGAAAATTATGGATGGAAACAAAGTGGAAAGGATAAGAATGTCCATAAATAAAATAGAGACCGATAATTCCAAAGAGTTTAGCCCTAATGTTTTTATTATTTCCCGGTCTGTAGTTTATTCGACTTTTACAATGCATAATAAAAAGTAAAGACTATTTTAGTGTTATTTAGGATAGTCTTTAAGTGCACATAGAAAAATATTTAATAAATTTGTCAGCAAAAATTTACTGTTTAATTAACTATTGCTTTAAAATTTGAATAAAACTTAAAATAAATGAATATTTTTTGGTCTTTGTTTTATACGTTTTTCAAATTTGTATGGATCGGATCGGTGATATTTAATTGCTAAAATGGTATCCTTTGCTACACGTAATTTTTTTCCGAATTTTAACCAGACTACTTATCTTATAGACTCTTATAGGTGTGGAAAGACTTTTGCCGTTTGTTATACTTTACACTTAGTTATACTTTTTGAAGGAATGGATGATTCAAATGATGTTGGTGATACTGGTAATAGTGATAAAACTACCAGAAAGCGCGGTCCTTATCTGCAATACTTCCATTCAAATTCTGATAATAATAAGATTCCACGACGTACTATTGGAAAAATAAAGAAAATGAAAACCATGTTGCTCGTTCTCAACATCAACAAGATACACCCATGCAAGTACCACCAGGAACTGACGATGATGATAGCCATGATGTTGCTGTAGTTGATAGAGTAGATTATAATCTGCTGGACAATGAAGAAATTTATGAGTAAGTAAGTAAGTATTTATTTGCCTTTTTAACACATCTGAAAATGATACAAGAGGCGGAATCAACAAAATAAAAAGGAAGGAGACCGCCTTATAGCTAAGCTAATCAAAAAAAGATGCGACCACCTAAGTGCCGAAAAATTTGAAGCAATAAAAAATTAGAATAAATTTTTGCTTTCTTGGTTGGGGAGGGGGTGTGCTCAGTATTCCCCAATACAGTGAGTGAAGGCAAGAGATTTAATGAAATCACAATCAGATGAGCTCAAGGTTATATCAGGGTATGATCGCTGTAAACAATTCCATTGTGTTATGCAGGTCTTAGTAAATGATTTGTTACCAAAAGTTATAGTGTTAAAGGAAGGAACAAAAAGAAGTTTCAATTTTGCTCCCCTGGTACCTTTATTATCATCACCATCAGCATCAAGCTGAATGAAGTTAAAAAATTGCAGGAGATCGAAAGTTAATCTGTTGTTCAAGAATTTGTGAACAAAAAGAAATATTAAGGCATCTGACAAGGTCGAAGATTTTGAGAATTTTAAGATCTGATAAAAGTGGAGAAGAAGGGCATTGAGAGTTATTAAAGGTCATGAGACGTAAGGCTTTCTTTTGAAGAATAAAGATAGGTTTTGATTTAGTATTATCAGTGAGACCCCATAGTTGGCAACCATATTGTAAATGAGAATGGAAAAGAGCATGATTGTGTTTATGAATAGGGCGCCGTATCAGTTTTTTACTTTCTGGCGCACAACAAGATTCGCGGGAGGACTATTTTCCTCAATTGCCTTCAGAGGTTTATCGTGCACGTAAGAAAAATATGAACAGCTGTTATCAGGTTAGGTTTGGAGGGATCTGAAGTCACGATTGACTCTGTTGCATAAAGATAGAAGATCAGGATTAAAATGCAAGAGGTGAGTATCATCAGCAAAATGGGAAGTTTCACTTGAAAAAATGGCATTGTGGAGATCGTTAATGTAAATTAGAAATAAAAAGGGTCCCAAAACAGAGCCTTGCGGAACCCTATGAGGAATTATTTTAATAGAGGACTCAGTAGAGGAGTTGGAAACAAACTGAGATCTATTAGAAAGATACGATCTAAACCATTCATTAGCCTTGCCTCTGATACCATAGTGATTTAATTTTGAAATTATAATAGAGTGATCAACGGTATCAAAAGCCTTTTGCAAATCAACAAACACACCACATGCAAAGTTACCATCATCAAGATAATTCCGAATACGTTCAACAATGTTAAGCAAAGTGTGAACCCGACTTCTCTGTCCATGTAGTTTTGCGAAGTAAAAGATTTATTAGGAGATAAATATTGTAGGATTGACAGAGTAGCTGAGTAGTTTTTTTTTAACCTCGAAATATTTTTTTTCCTAGTCGTGGTAGGAAATTTAGATGAAAATCCATACTTTCGCCAAAAGCGTCGGAATTCCACTATTTTTAATTCAATTCATATACAGTCGACGCTCGTTATCTCGAACTCCCAAGGGACCGAAAGAAAAGTTCGAGATAGCGAATGTTCGAAATAGCAGGTTGTTCGAGATAACGAGTATGAACCTTGAAATGTTCGAGATAACGAAAGTGTCACCTAAGATCAACTTTATAGGTCGTTGAAAACGAAAACAGTTGTGAAAATTAACGAGAAATAATGATATTATATAACTGCACTGGTATCAACCCTCTGTTTGCATTATAATTTGAATTGAAAATGTAAACTATTTTTTTTTAACAATAAAAATTATTTGAAAAGTTCGAGATAACGAGTGGAATTTAGCCTACAATGTGCCTCAAGGGACCGAGAAAAAAGTACGACATAGTGAAAGTTCGAGTTAACGAGTGTTCGTGATAGCGGACTTTCTTTAGCCTACATTTGCTACCAGAATTCCGAAGAAAAACTTTGACATAGTGAAAGTTCGAAATAGCGAGCGTCGACTGTACATTTTCTCTCGCCTTGAAAATTTAATTACGAGCAAAAAATTCTGGAACGGCCGAAAGTACTGGATCTGAGGGAGTAAATCATTCGAGTCGAGGCAATTTTTCGATAAAATAATCAAAAACTTCACGAATAAATTAAAAAAAAAATTGTTTTTTAATAAATCATGAAATAAATCACGATCAAAATCAGAAAAATCAAAAAATCTCGTACACCTTTTTTTCGAGTGATTTACCCCTCGACTGGATCGATTATTTGCTAAAGTTTTTCTTCGGAATTCTGGTAGCAAATGTAGGCTAAAGAAAGTCCGCAAAAGACGGGATGAGTTATTTCTGAAAAAAAAACAGGGTTTGTGACGATTTAAAACCTCGTACGCAACCTCCCTGCAGTCAAGACGTAACAAAACAAGAAAGTCTTACCCCAAGTGACATTGCCAAATTTTGTGCTTTAACTTGAGCTGGTTGAACCTCTATCTCCACTGCCCCATATAACATTTTGAACGTTTTCATCTTGATTTTACCGAAAATTCGCAGACCTTCAATTTCACGGAGAACATAAGTTTATTTGAACTAATAAACTTTCACACAAACGAACACAAAAAAACATTTTTAGCACGTGACCGTAACTAATACAATGAAAGCATTGTTCTTATTTAATTGTTGGATTTCTAACTCTTTGTGTTCGATTATTTTTACTGCAGCTTCGAAAAATATTCAATACTAGTCGCGGTGCAAAATTGTTAGACATGACGTAAGTGATATTTTTGGGTGTCGCGTGTATTTATAACCTTTTTAACCGGACCTCCGACTGTAACATCTGATCCGTTGATCGCACATGTAGTTTTCATAACCGCTGACCGCACCATTTATTTGAAGTTTGAACAACAATTTGACGTCACAAATTTTTGATATGCTTCTTTTGAATTTTTTTCTATGTATAGTAATTTCGAAAATAACTCACAATAATGTCAATATAGCCTATTTAGTAAGTGAACAAAAAAGTAAAATCAACACAGTTTGTTTTTTACGATATTTCGTTCTATTTTCAGAACTTCATCAGGTATCTATTTAGTATATGGCCTATTGTTAAAACTTATTTTGTGCACATACAAAGAGTCCGAGGAGAAATTTTATTCGCTACTCTGAAAGTTTAATTGAACTGATTGTGGACTGATAGACAGTCGATCTCTTTCAGTGTATTGTTTCTTCTTATTTGTGTCAGGATGTGTGGTACAGCAGCCGACGGCCCTTACCAGACTATTACCAGACTAACAACTTTCGCTCATCTTTGATAAAAAAAAGAGACAATAATACAATTGGATGCTCATATATTAGGTTAACTTACTTTTCGATTATTTTTTGATTACACAACCAATTCCAAACAAAATGCTTTTTTCTCAAAAGATTATTATCTAAAGAATAAATTCATTTTTATGTTTGCATACAATTGTTTCAGGACTTTAACTTTCAAAACTTACGAAACATGCAATATTCATTTTTGTTAATGTCATGATTGTATGATATATTTATCTTGTAGCTTGTTCATCAAACGATCAAATCTATTCAATCAATTGTTAAAGAAGAGAAAAGGCTTTGCACTCCTTACATTTCTCGATAAGGGGGCTTTCAGACCAGTATCATATGCCACTCAACGATTTACCAGCTCATCCTGCAAACAATGTGTTAAAATTTTCAAATCTTATGGTGGTTATATTCAAGCTTTTGAGCACGTACACCCCAATAGATGTGACGGTGAAGAATATCAGTTTCAGAGAAAAGGAGCAGATTATGTATTTGATATGTTACTCCTATTGGACACTTTAAAACCATTGGTTGATGTTATGCTACAGCTGCAATCCTTGGATAATCCTATCCGGAAACTTAAAAAGTTGTTCCCTGAATTGATTGATTGATTGAAAGAAGCAGGTATGGTTTCATTTCTAATAAATGATCTATCGGTCATTCATGAATGTATCTGTCGTCAATTCCATATAATCATTTGCAATTTCGAGGTTTTGAACATATTAAAGTAATGGATTTATCTTTTTAAAAAGAGCAAGAGATAAGGACGCTCTACCCAAACTCACAAAACACGAAAAGATGTTAAAGATGGTGGAAAAAATTCAATTGAGTAACTATTGAAAGGATGGTTACCAAAAAAAATGCAGACGGAACTTCCACGTGGAAATCACGAAACAAGACTGACATCCGTAAAGAACATTCAGCGTATGTATTTTACTTGTTATATTATTGATTTACTTTAAATGATAGGCGTAAGTGTCTTAGTCGTAGTCTTCAGTGATTATAACTTATATTTACATGAAATATGTCATTTGCCAACCTTTAGGTTTGATGTTTTGTCACATTTTTCTATGCTGCAAGAAAATTCCAAAAAGGTTAAAATTCTCTGTCTAATGCTAGTATGTAAATAATTTTTTTACGAATTTTGAAGCATATGCATTTGTTTAATTAATGAAGCATATGCATTATTCTTTTCTATTCTTTAGACTTGTGAAAGAACTTATCGAATCCTTAGAGAAATGAATAAAGCCAGAAATCGAGATAGACCACATCGAAAAACTAGCAGTTCTTGATGCCGCCGCTGAATTGGTAAAATTGTCATATGGTATATTAGAGAGGTGCAAGATTGTATTTGAACGAGAGGAGTGGGAAATTGAAAGTTACGGTGTCAAAGACATTGAGAAACAAATGAAAAGCATTTCAAAGGCCGATCACATTTCAGACTCAAGCTTAAACTTTGATAGTCGAATGAGGTAAAAAGATTCACTTAGATTTCAAAATCTGTTATAATCTGTTTCATTAGCTTGGGTTGTAGAAAAATTGATATTAGCCATCTCATAGCAAATTAAACAAAAAACTTTATTCTAGAGGAAAAAATATTTTATTTTGAATTATCTCCCTTTGGGGAGGTGATTGATTAATTTTGGCTTTTGGCTTTTAGTTGTCTAGGGCTTTCAAACACATTTTTTGGCTTTCCTAAAAACAAAACATTTTTGAGATGGTAATTAAAATGTAATTGTTAAAATCTGAAAGAGAGTGGCTCAAGTAAAGACTGATGATAGGTTGTAATTCTTATCAGTCATATCAGGTCTTATCAGGTACATGGGAAATATCAAAAAGGCGATATGTGAAGCGATTTGTGAAAGCACAACCTAAATAAAATCAGTCATATGATTAATACATGATTAATTGTATCGATTTCTTGTTGATCAAATGTTGTCAACAGAATGTTGGGCAACATCATTCAACGAATTGAAAGGATCATCATCATCATCATCATCAGCAGGATAGTAATGTCAGTGCGCGTTTGCAATTCCATCTGGGATACCTTTGCCTTTACCAAATTTTAGATCAATTAATTCCATTGAAACTTTTGGTTCTTTCTCCAAGAGCCAAAAAACTTTTTTGTTATCATATTGACTGGTTGGAGAATCTGATATACCGTTAGGTGATTTATTCCTAATTCAATGTACATTTGAAAGATCGGCTTCAGGCTGGCCAAGATGGCAACAGCTTTATGGTCGGTGGCATCTGATTGGACAGCGTGGGAAAACTCACCTCATTTTGACCAGACATGCACTGGATGAATGGATATCTGACCCTGATAATAATGAAGGAGATTTTTCCTCATGTGCCTGGCGAACCTCGGAAATTTCATACCACTCAACCTGCATCAGTTCGTGAATTGCTTTTGAATTGTTTGCGAAATGTAAATGGATTGTCTTTGGAAACGTATTTGAACTTCCTTTGAAAAAAATTTGAATTGTGCAATCCAAATACAATCCAGGTTCGTAGGGCCGAGTTAATACACGGGGGATGGTCAAAATAATCCAGGGAGCAGGGGTGGATACGGGGTATGTGAACGTGGTGTATTCACATACTCAATTTTCTCGAGATTCGAAAACATAAAACACTAAAATTGTTTTCTTACAAAGAAACATCTGTTGGTACATTTCAACTTCTGTGTGAGAGAAACTCTCCATCGTATTAAGTTCTCTGAAGGAGTTGCATTCATCTTGTTATCAAATCTTAATGGTGGAGATTAATTTGGCAGAATTTCGTGAGGATAATTACATAGTTTTGCATACTTTTCACGAATTTTCATTCCTTCAGACTGTGTGAAACCCCTTTTTCATACCCTTCACACCATTGCGATTTTCGTGTAAACAAATCACGAAGTTTTCTCTTTTTCTGAGTCTGTGCTCTTATAAGTAGAGGGAATCAAAGATATTATATACATGTGTGGCATGTAGCGATAGGATAGAGTATTCCTTCAATAATTCGGATTCATATTGGAAAATCGGGTTAAACCGGAATTTTCACACAGTGATAAAAATTCCTGTATCCGTCCCTGGGGAATTAAATTTTCAAATTAATTATACGGGGGCCCTTATATGCAAGGGAATCAGAAAGTTTATCCGTGTAGTTAACCTAGCCTGGGAATCCAAGCTCGTAATCTTAGAATAAAAACATAAATACCTAACCTCACAAAGTTCTAAGATTATAGAGCTTGGTGCAGGTAGATTAGTCTGACACAGAATGTTATAGACAGTCTGACAAAGAATGTTATAGACAGTCTGTGTGTGAAACCTTGTTGACGGACTTTCTGAACTTTGGAAACCCAGGCAAACACACATAAACAACTTAAAACTCTTCCACAAGCTCTAAATACTTTTAAAACTACTAAAAACCATACCAAAATATCAGCCACATGTATTTAAACTCCCAGCCAAAAGCCGTTTTGTTTCTAAATGAATCTATGTTTTCATTTTCATTTGTTTTCCTTTATTTTGCAGAATCAGCTTTTTCCATAAATTA
Organism: Clytia hemisphaerica; assembly: GCF_902728285.1. Taxonomy (NCBI): domain Eukaryota; kingdom Metazoa; phylum Cnidaria; class Hydrozoa; order Leptothecata; family Clytiidae; genus Clytia; species Clytia hemisphaerica. Next base: position 208,722 of record NW_027103284.1, read on the forward strand.
TGAACGCGCATCGAAATTATCAAAATGTGCGCAAAAGTACTGCTAAGCAATACGCCGAAAGCTGGCCAATCAGGCCGAACCTGCATTGTAGGGAAAAATCTCCCTGCAGGCGAGTTACCTGCACCAAGCGTTAAACAAGCAGCAAAAATATCATAAACTAGACTGTGAACAAAGTATAACGCTTGGATTCCCAGGCTATACTTAACCCTGTAATGTATTGTAAAATTAAGGCTGTTTAGTGCAAAATGAAAGATTTTCCTTATGAAATTTAGATCTTTTTCAAACACAATATAATCTGGCCGAAATACAATAAAACAGGGGTGAACGTAGAAAAGAATTCCGCGTAAACTTTCTTGGTACCGTTGGAAGCGGAATTTTATGTAAATTATCATACTCAGAGCCTCATGATGAGGCCCTTGGGGAAAACCTTTGGTAAAATCAAGCCTGAAGTATACTTCTTTGCCCCAAAATACATACGTTTTTAAGCAGTGTGTGGTCATTCAGCTACACTAAAAACCTATCAAAGCTATTAAAGGTCTTTGAAAGTCAGCGCTATCCCCATGTGCTTTCGCCCAGGGGCTTTCGCCTTGCACTTGACCCATTTCATATCATGGATGACACTGTTTAATTGATTGTGGTTTCCAGAAATGTTTGTTGGGAAACCCCCCCCAGATTTTTGAGACAGGGGTATATACATTGAGTGTTTTAAAAGGCACATACCACTGCAAAGAAAGCATTTTTCAAGGCATTTTATAGCGAAAATGGGTCCTTAATGTTTTCTTCCATCAATTTTTCAACGTGAGGCTCTGAGTATGTTAAACCTCATAAAATTTTGCTGGTCAAGCAGTGTTAACTTATTTCAAAGTAGCTGTACCGCAGCACTATCCGGATTTTTGCGATTTTGGCGCGTTTGATTGTTAAAGCGAACCTTTGGATTGTAAGGCAGTTCTACGGTATACAACAACAGTTAGTAAACAGTCTAAAACATTTGAAAAATATATATTATGAAAATTGTTTTACTATTCCAATTACTCAAACCCTTATATCTTTAGTTGTTGTGACTTTATTTTATTCAAATTGAATGCGCTAAGTTTTACTAGATATACTTGAATTCACAGGACCATCGTAATGCGCTACAAAAAAGTTTCACTCTTTGAACTTAATTTTCTCGAGCACTATGTATATACTCTAAAAGAGTAAACTTTATTGCACTTAAATTTTGATGGGTCAATTATTAAAATTTGGTTCACTGGATCAAAAGTTATGTTCAAATGAATGAAAACTTACTTTCAAAAAGTGCTCAAAAACAGTCTATCAAATTAAATAGAAGCATATTTCATGAATACATCGGTTTCTTTGTTCCACTGATAAAAAGTGAAAATTAACAGTCAAAAAGAGAGGTTGAATCTGATTGAATTTCAATTTCGAAAAAACAATCTGAAATTTCATAAAAATACATCAAGTATACATACATACCATACATATTTTTTGGAATGGTTTGCCCTTTTGAGATCTTCCCTAATTTCAAATACCTTATTGCAATAAGGTGCAATTGCACGGAATGGAAAAATTTTGTTTCAATAAAACCCCCCTTAACTTCAACCAGCCGCGACGTTAAAATAAAAAGTAAGTCATTTGTGTTAATTCCATGTCGTGTTAATTTCGAGGCCGTTAAATACTTGGCTACTTATTTTCATGTACTAAGGTATGTGGGCTTTGAGATTTTGCGTTTCCTCTGAAATGGTTAGATACAACAAACTAAAGTTATGTACAAGTGTTTTTAGGTTCCAGATACAAGTGTTATGTGAAGTCTTCATAACAAACAGAATTGACAATTATCCCCAATGTTAACGTTTCCTTGGCAAACAACTTGTCATTCTTATCTTCAGTACGTTCTTCATAAGGTACATTTGCAACAGCTATGTATCGTGCTTGAAATTCCTTGCTACAATGTACAATTGAAGGTGGTAGTATTTTATCTTTAAATAATTTCTTATTTTGATTCACCCAGGTTTGCACTTTGTTGATACTGACTTCAGGAGATACATTTAGCTCTAAAAAGTTAAAAGACGAGTAAACTTTTAAAGTAAATATGTCAAATAATGTTAAAAACTTGCTCATATAAATGCATACACTACACTGATACCTTTAAATCTGGTTTTAGATGAAAAAAGTCTTGAAAATAGTTTTTATTTTCAAAATTTTGGATAACAAAACACAAAAAGTGCAAATTCAAAGAAAATGTTTGAAGTTATTTTGGCATTAACTTTTTCAAAGCACTGTCACGGTTTTCAAAAGCTAACTTAATTGTCTAAATTTGTCAATGTATCTAAGATTGCTTAAGAAATAAAAAATAAACCTGCTGGAGAAACGGTCATTTATAAAAAAAGTAGTTTATTTTACAAAAACTTGGCTCGATACGAGGTGAATTATGAGCATTATAATAAGCATAGGCTATTCCTGGATGCTTCGAAAGTTTAAGCATATTCGAGCCTGACTAAGGGGCAGACACTTGCTTATAAAAAATGTATTTTCAATTTTATATCAGAAAATCTTGCAAGATTTATGGTGCGACCATGGCTCCGAAAGACGGCCTTAAAAGGCCGCGTCGGGCCAGGCTCTTCCTTCTCGTGAACTCTCAAGAAAGGAAGACGCACAAGAAGCACAGAAGAGGAACTTAAAATCTTTGTTAAAAATCTCATTTAAATTAAGGAATATCTGAACAATAATGAGTGATATGGAAGAAGAAGCACCACAAAACGACGAACAACAAGTGGCTACACATGAAGACGCTCCAAGGGAATTGGCAACGTTTGTGAATGAGAGATGCAGTACATACTCGTCTGAGAAGGACCTTGAAGAGTTCTTAAGGAAACCATGTCCAACAAACATCCACAAACCAAACAAGCAAGACCCTTTCACGAGGATGCTTCTTGACAAGAAAAACTATTCCAAAGTTTTAAGTAAGGATGAAGAAACAATTGAACAAAAATGAACAAAATTCACGAAAAACTGTTCCAAGTGCTTGGACCACTCTCTGCTGCGTGGTTTGAGATGCAAAAGGGTCCGAAACAGACCCAGACAGAGCTTGTATTAGAACAACTGAACAATGCTCTTGTCCTAAATGGACAAACAATCAACAAAGTATCTTATGAGCGACGTCTGGCTATCTTGGGCACGTTAAGTGACTTTAAAAGTGCCAAACGTCAGCTGAGAGACCACGCTGATGAATTGCAGAATGAGAAGAAGTAAACGTCCACACCACGGATCAGGACACCGACCGATGCCCTTTCAAGGAGGCTCCTCGTATGGCTCACGACAACTACAAGGAGCAAGCAACTAGACCAGAGGTAAGCTCGATAAAATTTTAAATTCTTGTAGCTCAGGGAAATCAGTGGGATCTTCAATGTCTAAAAAAAGTACACCCAATCCTAAGGAGGCTGTTTCCAGAACAAAAATTAAAGGCTTCTTCAAACGTAGGAATGTTGAGGTTCTTTCTACAGAATTGGCAAAAACCAACCACAGACCCTGTCATTCTAGAGATCGTAGAAGGGTTGAAACTTCCAATAAAAGGCAGGCCCTGGCAAACAAGGGAACCCAAAGAAATAACAATGTCACTGCTGGAGAAGGAAGTATTAGACAAAGAGATAGAATCAATGCTAAAGAAGGGAGTTCTGAGGGAGGTAGAACCTTCAAGGGACCAGTTTCTGTCAACGATATTTGTCAGAGCCAAAATGGAGGAGAACAAATTTCCACTTCAATATGGAGGGGATGAAAAATGTAGTCGACCTATTGAACCCAGGTGACTATATGATAAAGATAGATCTAAAAGATGCGTATTGGCATGTGCCAATACACCCTACTTCGCAAAAGTATCTGAGGTTCCGATGGAGGAATGTACTTTATCAGATGTCAGTACTAGCTTTCGGAGTGGGACCAGGTCCCAGAATCTTAACAAAGCTTTTGATAGTCCCCCTAACCACATTGAGAAAGTTAATGGTACACATAATAGCCTATCTAGACGATTTTCTTATAATTGGGAGGACCAAAGAAGAAGTAATTCAGGCAAGAGACTTGACTCTTTTTCTTCTCATGCAACTGGGTTTAACAATAAACTGGGAAAAGTCGGTACTGAAACCAACTCAGGAAGTAGAGTTTTTTGGTATGATGATAAACAGTCTATCAATGGAGGTCTGGCTGCCAATAGAAAAGATAGAGAAATTGTTGAACATTTGCAAAAACAACCTGTCCCAGGGGAGAATAACTCTAAGGGAGCTGGCCAGTCTAATAGGGAAATTGTACTCGACCCAACCAGCGATCACAATGGCCCCCCTGCAAGTGAGGGCATTACAACAAGACCTGATAAGGGCTCAAAAGAACCAAATGAACTACGGTCAAACCATTCAATTGACTTTAGACTCAAAGAAGGAACTAGAATGGTGGATCAACAACCTAACACTATCAAAGGGCTGGGAAACCCAGATATGATAATTTACTCCGATGCATCATCCGACCAGGGCTGGGGCACACCTAGACGGAGGTCCATCAACAGGGGGCTCTTAGACCAAGAAGGACAAGAGCGATTATCATATAAACAAGTTAGAACTGATGGCAGCAGAACTAGCAATAAAGACATCTGTCAGATTACAAACACCAAAACTATTTCACCTGTATATGGAAAACATGACAGCCCTCTATTACCTAGTCAGAAAAGACCAAGAGCCCTCAGTTGACAGCCATATCCAAGAGAATTTGGGATTTTCTATTGCTAAATGGGATCATGATTACTGCATCCTGGATCCCTTCAAAGAAAAATGTGATAGCAGACTGGAGGTCACGCCAGAAACCAAATTCCAGCGAATGGAATCTGGACTCAACAGTTTTTCAGAAAATTACATCAGTCTGGGGCCTTCCAGAAATGGACTGTTTTGCCTCAAGAACAATGAGAAAACTTCCCATGTACATGTCACTGAATCCAGACCCAGACTGTGTGGCAACAAATGCACTGTACCAAAACTGGGGAAAGTTTCCATACCTATTCCCCCCATTTTGTCTGATAGGAAGGGTATTAAAAATCTTAAAACTACAAGCGATACCAAAAGCAATCCTGATAGCTCCACTTTGGCCAGGTCAAACATGGTTCTCAACCCTCCAATGGTATTACCCAAAAGACACAATCTATTGCTGAATCACACGAAAGAACCGCACCCTCTTATCAAAAACAAAACACTGAACCTAGCGGCTTTTCTTATATCCGGAAACAGCATGAGGACAGAGGTATATCTGAAAGAGCTTCAGAAATCATGCTACAGGCGAGACGAAGTAGTACATCAAAGGCTTACTCAACACCTACACAGAGACACGTGGATCCCACTAATTTCCCTAGAAACATGATCCTGGACTTTCTTACAGACCTATACCATAAGGGTTTAGAATACAGGGACAATTAATGTGTATAGGTCAGCACTATCTGCCAACCATAACCACATTCAGGGTGTACCAGTAGGTCAACTGAAAGAAGTCTGTGAACTAATGTTAGGCATAGAAAATCTTATGCCTCCTCAACCAAAATATTCAGTGATTTGGGAGGTAGACTCAGTTCTAAATTGTCTTAAAAATTTAGGTGAAAGTAACGAGTGTTTGTCTAATAAAGACCTTTCATTAAAAACAGTCATGGTTTTAGCTCTAGCAAAGATCAAGAGGTGTTCAGAACTTCACATTCTCGATACCAGATACATGGCAGTAGGAGAAAAAATAATTTTCAAAATGGCAGAAAAACTTTAGAAAAAAGCGATCTATACCTCCACCAGTGGAATATAAGCGAGCTTAAGCAGCGGCGGCGGTGGCGTTCGTGGGTGGTCTTCGAGGGAAAAAATAATCACTGCGCATGCTCAGAACAGGGGAAACCCCTTGCGAAAGCTGTTCCACGAAATCTTGAGACCTCAATTCTCTGAAATGAAGTTCTCTTGAAAACGTGCAGAAATTCAAACAAAATGGCTGAACAATTTTCTTAGAGTTTCTGTAGCAGCAGCTGAACAAAAACAAAAAAGAAAGTTAGTATACATTCTCATCATACAGTATATGGCCCCCAAAACGCAGACGGCCCCCAAAACGGAGGTTTTCATTAAAAAGAAGATTCTGACTTGCAGATTTATCAGAATTAAACGATTTTTGTTTATTTTGAAAGAATGATGGTTATACTTAAAAATGAGCATGTTTTTGCTGGTTTGAGACAGATTCTAAATAACATATTTGCGTCTAAAGGAAATATTTTAACACCAAAATTAGATAAAAATTGGATATAACTCACTCTAGCTCCTTGGATATTGAAAATAAGTTATGAAAACGGGGTATAGGAAACTTTCTACACCTAATGCCGTTCAGAAAATGCAAATACATCTGTGACTTTAGAGGCTGGGTAGAAGATACAGCATTTTGAAGGTCAACCAGTATTTTGGAGCCCTAGAATCAGCATTGACAAAACCGAAAATTCTAAATTTGAGAAAAAGCAAAAAATCTTGGAATTCTATTCCTATCAACTTGAGTTAATAGTTTATAACAAAAAATTAACATTATATATAAAATTTTTCGCTGAATCAGCAAAAACGGCAAATTCTGTCAATTTTTTGCAAAATATAGGAGAAAAATATCTTTAAAGCTTAATATTTTCAGTTTCAGTTAAGCTTTTACTCTAAAATTTTCACAGCCTATTCCATACATGAATGGAACTATTTTCAAAAGAGATTTGTTTTCAAAAACTTGATTAAAACGTTGTTAAATCAAAATTGTCATTTTGAAAATTTCTAAATTTTCAGTTTGGACTTTGCAATATCGAAAATCTTGAAATATTTCATAAAAATCATAAATTTTACATCCATCGGGTCGTAAATTTAAGGGAAAACACAAATATGTTCATAGTTTTTCCCCCTTTCACCACTGGGCTTAATAATTTGATTTTAACTACACCTCCGTTTTGGGGGCCCCAAACCTGCATTTTGACAACCAGGGGTATACTGTAAAAATTTTATCAAATAAATTTATGCCCAAAACCCTCTAAATCATATTTCAAAACTATGGTCAAAATTTTGTATTCATATCTTAAAGATATCTCGAGAAATCGCTAAAATTTCAAACCTCCGTTTTGGGGGCCATTAGAAAAAAGCTACCTATCTTTAAGCGATTGAAAAATATTGTTGAAATTGAAAATTTTGAAAAAGAACTTCCAGGAAATAAAGTAGAGATGTTAAAGGTTTTCATGCAGCAAAAATTTTTGTAAAATCTCTTTTCCTCTAGATTTGAGAGAAATTTTAAATTTGATCGCCGTTTTGGGGGCCACATACTGTAACTTGTATTTAATAATTTCTGATTCTTTTCAGTTGCCTTACTCATTTCATTCATCTCTTTTCTTGTTTTTTGTTTTGTTTTGCCCTTTTTGAAACGAGAGAACTGAGGATCAAAACAAACCAAAATCAGCTTGGTCCCAAAAACAACTTTTTTTTTATTTTGGTGTCTTTTATTCTTAGTTCTCCCATGATCTGGACTCACCAACACAAGGAAATTCTGGTACGAGAAATATATACATATGAACCTTATAATCACAAGAGTGGCACCACACAACGAGGTGAGTCGTGGAAGTTGAGTGCAGAGACTTTAAATACTTCAGATGACACAAAGTTTACAGTTAATCACCGTGCTGTACGAGAACGATATTTATTGATAGAAAAAAATTTCAAGCGCAAAAAAGCAGATGATGAAAAAGCAACTGGAATAGCTGCAGAAGAACCAACTGAATTTGAGGTTGCAATGGAAGACATTGTATCAAAATTCGAAGAAATTGAGCTTTTAACACTAAAAGAACGTGGACAGAATAATCAGGCAGCAGAAAAAGAACGCGAAACTGCATACCTAGATAGAAATAAACCTTGGAGGGACGTTAATAAGGCCACAAGAGTTTTTCCCAGCTACATAAACCCACATAAACCAATAACTCCAAGTACAATAGGGAATTGGCTTAAGACAGTGCTGGCGAATACTGGTGTGGACGTCTCAAAGTTAACTGCACACTCAGCCAGGTCAGCTTCATCAACTAAAGCAAAACAATGGGAGCCTCCGTGGCTAAAATTATGAGTTGTGGGAACTGGAAAAACAAGTCTGTATGGGAAACATTTTATAATAAACCAACAGAGGAAAGTTTAGACTCGGGATTAATACTTAATACAAGGCTTTGAACAAGGAAGAGCCTGGCCCGACGCTGCCTTTTAAGGCCGTCTCTCGGAGCCATGTTCGCACCATAAAATCTTGCAATATTTTCTGATATAAAATTTGAGAATTTTATAAGCGAAGCGCCGCGTGAAATGAAGTTCAGATTTTATATTAGAAAATCTAAGAGAATTTATGCTGCCAACCCAACCCAACCCAACTATAATGATACATTCTAATCTTCATTTCTCTCATAATGAATTTTCAGGATGGAACAGAGGTAGAGGAAGATAACTCACTCGGCGACGTTACTCGAACAAACTGCTGAAATCGCATTGTACTTCATCATTGTCTGAAAATATAAACTTACTCGAGTACAATCGTACTTTTACATGTTGTCTGTTTACTGTCTACTTTAACCCTTCCAAATTCTAAAACAGTTTGCTATACAAATTTCACGGACAGAATCGGTTTGTGCTGGTCAGGCCTTTTTCGGAGTCATGTTCGCACCATAAATTCTCTTAGATTTTCTAATATAAAATCTGAACTTCATTTCACGCGGCACTTATAAAATTCTCGAATTTCATGTTGAACTCCCTCAACCCAGAGACCACCTCAGTATTTTTGTTATCGCACTTTTTTACAGATCCTTCGAACATTCAAGCTGAACGAAAATGAGAGAAGCAAGTGTCGAATTGCGGATGCACTATCCATATATATTCGACGACACAGAGAAAGTGCCAAAGCCAGGTTATTTTTCATTTTCGTTTTCGCTGGTAAGGATTGAGCTCTCAAAATGGCCAAAGGATTAGGTGACTTGCTTTCGTCGCCGGTGGGGAAAAGATTCTATAATTTCAGCCATACTGGGACTTAACTTTGATTTCATCCCTATTTGAAATTCCGTATTTAAAACAATTCCCACTGGATTAATTAAGCTTGGAACAATATAATTTCCATCCCCATTGGGATTTCATTTGAAATCTTTGTCCCTTCTGTGGACAAAGGTTCTACCTGGGCTTTGAGACATGGGTGTTTATGTTTTCTATTGTTTCTTTATACACGCTTTTTTTATAAGAATTGTGCCGAGTTAATATATTCTTTTGTTGTCGCTTCAAGAGATTTGTATAACCAGCATGGTGTGACGAAATCCGGCGTGTAATGAGCATCTACTGCTATTACGAACGCACGAACACAACGAGCCCAAACCGAACACAGACACCATCACCATCACTTGCTACATCAAAATGAAAAAAAATACAAGACCCTCATCGACTGCAACATCATTATTCGCTATCCCTACGGCTGCCAGGTGCCAAAAAGCAGATTTTTGGGAAAATTTTGATAGCAAGAATTATCAACCACTGAATTTACAAGACGGCAACCTGGTAGCCCTAGCATACTGAAAACTTGATTTTGCGTGGCTAGGAGGACCTGTCGTATACGACAATCATGAAGAATATGTTTGGCTGAGATACTTTTTATATGTCGACAAAGAGAAAGGCCTGTTGAAGAAACGAAAGAATGGTACCACCCATAACTCGGCTGTTTTCATATTACAAAAAGTCAGCATAGGGAAGATAGATAATGGTCATTACGAGGCTGAAGATCTTTTTTTTTTGGCGGTTTGGGTTTGGCGGTTGGACGCGGAAGATGGCGGATGGCTCTGATTTACGGAACAAATAAATCAAGAATTATCTTCCCGAAAGTGGAAATTTTGGTAATTTAAAGTTCATATTTTGGTTTCGTGAGAAATTTGATGTTCGCAGTTATCGTAACGTTATCTTTCTGTCTTTCCTCGGTGAAACAGACGGCAACAAAGCAACAAAAGAACTCTGCTAGATTCTTACAACGGTAAATTATTGAGTAAGAACCATTAAAGTCGACTTCACCCATCTTTTCCTTGGCAAGTCGGTTCTCTACTCAAATCGTTCTCTTTTCTTTCCTGGGATTTTTTCGGGCTCTGCAGGAAGCCTACTGCAGGGGACCCCCGATAATCCTGAAGAGTTGCGGCATTTCCAGCATTTTCTTTTTATACTCTGCCTATGGGTAGTGTATTAAGTTTACCATAAAGATCAGCAGTGAAACGGTCACTATCACTCAACCAAGCAACGATCTGAAATGTGATTTCTGCCCAAGGATACTCAGCTCCAAAGTGGAAAGGCAAATCATCAAAGAGCTTGCATGGAAACTGATCGATCAAAATCAGAAGCTGTTGCAACGTCAAAACAACGTCGAAACTGGCGTCACACATATGCAACTTCCTCAAAGTCAATCTCCTCAAGATTTGGTCGAACCAGATCCACCACCTCCTGACAAACCAGTAGACGAAATCTTAGCTCAGCCAGCTTATAAATGGAATGACATCCCAGCCAGAGATTTCGAAGAAGCTGTAGGGGTGTTACCTAATTGTTTGCACTCTTATTTTCGCGAAAAACCGCAAAAATTAAAAAATGCTGACGTCAGCAAAACTTGTTTTTTAAATAACTCCAGTTTGGCTAAAGATATAAACATGAAATTTGGACTGAAGTCGCACATCATTAAAAGGATAATTTTGCTAATAATTTTTTTTTTAAATTTTGCTGACATAAGCACTTTTAGATTTTTGCGGTTTTTCGCGAAAATAAGGGCGTAAACAATTAGGTAACACCCCTACAGGGAAACTTCATCATGGTATCCTTCGTAGCAAATCATTGGTTTGCTCATTTTCTGCCGGCTAATGGTCTTCAAAAATTATGTTTATTTTCAGGTTTTTGCGACATGCCAGTTATGAAACACCTGAGGGGGTGTTTTCTACCAAAGCTTATTTGCCTCGCACATTGACCCACTCTATAAAGTTGTCCTTTTGACAAAAACTTTAATAGAAGAAAGTACTCCGAAGTCATCTCCATTTTCTTAGAAACCTTTTCACAGAAAAATTAAAAACCATTCGTCGCATACGTTTAATCATTTGTGACAAACGGTTTCTTAAACGATTTTTCAAAAGCGTTTGCGGCAAACGGAAAAGCATTCTTCCCGTATGGTTTTATATCTTGGCTTTTTATAAGCGTTCATCACGAACGGTTTTGTTTTAAAACCGTTCGTCACAAACGGGTTAAAAAACAACAGCGTTTGTCGCAAATGGTTTCAATCAAACTTTTTTTAGGGCAGGTAACCCGTTCGTCGCGCATGGAAAAGCGTCCGTGTGTCCGAATCGAACGGTTTCTGACCCAGTAGTAGTATTTCAAGACGAAAGGAGAAGAAAGAACTGGATAATCTCGTATACTTTAGTAAGCAGATGGGTGATGCTGTCGAAAAAGAACAGACCCGGCTGCCAAACAGATGGTAAAAATCGGATTCATAACAAAGAAAATGAAAATAAAACAAAACGATAAGAACTGTTCAACACGTTTGTAGTAGGCATTTTGCGTCCTGTATTTTTTGTGTCCTCTGTTCAATGGATCCATTTTAATCCATCTCAGCTGCGCGCGCGTAATTGACGCGTATCATAACAAATCAAGTCTTCTAATTATACAACCTGAGGCTGAACCCAACATTAGAAGTGATGTGATAAGTAACGTGGATGCTGGAAAAATGACAAAACAAAGAAAAGACAAGAAAAGCCATAGAAGACTACAAACAACTAATCCAGGACCATTTTTTCAGCCTCTTTAGCTTTACTTTTTAATACACATTAGACTACATTAGCCTGACTTTTTTAATAATAAAAAGAATCGACGTAATTTCTACATCGGTAAAAACACCCAGAATTGGAAATATGACTTTGATAAAAAAGATGATGTTTTGCAAAAATTTGAAGATGGCACCCCAAAACTAAAAATAAAAATTGTTCATAGAACATCCAAGACAGCAACTACAAGAATTTTAGTTCCAAAAGAAAAGGTAGAATTTTTTTTCCTGACAAATTGTATCCTGTAGGTCTTGAAGTCCCTATATTTTAGCTCTCACTAGGAGCTCTAGGCCCTAAATAAAACCTGGATTTTATCAGAATTCTTTCTTTCAGGTTGTTTTTTCTTTTTTCTAAACAGTTTTTAACTTCAGCTAGAACCTGAGAATGTCTGTATGAATGTCTGTCACCTCAAAACTTTGAGGCCTGCTGGAGATTTCAAAAATGGTTGGATTTGGCTGAAATTTTGTACTTATGTAAAATTTTGTAAATATGGGTCATTCCAGCATTCACCAAAATTAATTCTTGCTAAATTGCAGTAATTTTGGCAGATGAATCCATTTTCCAGGGAAAAGTTTGGAATTATGGTTCAACAATCCCTTCATATGAAGACTAATTTTTTTCTCTTTTCAGGTTGCAAGTGTATTGAAGGAGAAACACATTTTAAAGGTTGGTGACGTTATATCATGTGAAAAAACTGGTAGAGATACTTTAATCCAAAAATTCAATTCTGAATATCACTTTCGTGGAATAAAACAGTATGTGGTGCAGTTTTTAAAAAATTGCGAGAATTGCCGAAAAACAATGAAATTGCCTCACATAAAGCCACCTCCCATCCCAATTCGGTCATATTATCCACATCAGAGGATACAGATTGACCTTATACAAATGGCTTCTAAGAAAAAGCAACATATGGCTTTGAACCCTTGGAGGTTTTCCTACATTCTCTCAGTAAAGGATTGTTTCTCAAAATATGCATGGGTTTTTCCACTTCGTAATAAAAAGATTGATGGGGTATATTTAGCGATGAAATTTGTTTGTGAAAAGGATGGTTTCCCTGAATATCTTCAAAACGACAATGGGAAAGAATTCGTTGGGAAACTTGTTAAAGATTTTTTCAAATATCATGACGTGGTATTGAAGCGTGGCAGACCAAGACAACCACAAAGTCAAGGTCAAGTTGAGAACCTCAACAAAACCGTTAAAAGGCATCTACGAAGTATCCTTTGTAACTTTAATGAAACAGAGCAATGGAAATTATGGCCTCTCCTACTGCCAGGCATTGCTGCTAGGTACAACAACACCTATCACCACACCATTGGTGATGTACCCTTTAGGGTATATCACAACAGAGAGCCATCTCAGATGAGACATCACATTGTACCAGATGACATCACCTGGTGTCTTCAATCTGGAGATAAAAATCGATGATGTTCTTGATGACGTCTACACCGATGAAGACGATGATGAGGATGAAGAGGATCTAGATGAAGATGATATCCCTCCAACTGATCCCCAAGAAACGATGCTATCCTTAACTGATCTATTCCAATCTTGTGCCAGTACGTCTTTGAGCAATGACTTTTTGAAGGGAATCAATCAAGAACCAAGCACTGCTGATCAAGAACTGTAGATGAATTTGATACTGATGATTATGATGACTTTGAACATGATAATAATTGTGATGACTTTGAAAAGTTAAATTTCAATGCATCCTTGTACACTATTGCAAAGAATTCACAATGGACTCGCTATAACGCTCTAGAGAACACCGAATATACGATACATAGGAATATGAAAAAGTCCCTTGGACCAATCAAAAACATTTTTTTCAAAGTTGGTCAAAAGGTTCTGTTTAAAAATCCTGACTTAACTTAAAATTTCATTCGTTTTCTTTCAATCAGCTAAACCTAATTGGTATCGTTAAAGAATGTTGTGGAGAAAACTACATGGTAGAGGTGAAAGATGGCACAGACAAAGCTGTTAAATTTGTTTTTAAAGGGGAGTTGGTCCCTTTAACAGATGGGGATGAAATTAATGAGGACGAAGAAGAACCAAGTGAAATGACATTTCCAAAAATTTTCAACCATCTGACAGAAGTTTCATCGAAAATTAGGTCATTTGTCTATGATAGTCCTGATTCGTACCATTGCAACCAAAAAATAGATGTATGTTCATACATGCCAAAGTAAGTTTATTATTGGCAGAATTGCTCCTCTCTTTTTGTAGAAATTGAAATTAAAGCTTTTTCTTTATTTTGAAGTTAATTTTGATGACCAAGCCTTTAGTAACTGTTTTCTGAAAGCCACGTCTACAACTTATTTATTCAATAAAAAGCATGGTTGGCAGCAGATACTTTGTGTGGCTGGCAAGAGTATCCTTCTAAAACTTATTGTGACATAGGTTTTTAGGACACTTTTAGATTTGAAATTTTGTAAATGAAAGGCTTGATTAAATTTTCGCATTTTAGCCACTAAACTTAGTCATTTGATTACAGAGTCAGGCATAAAGAAATAATAATCTTTAATAGGATGTATGAAGACTGAAAACCTGATATAGGAAAAGTTCTAAGGGCTCAAAACCATGTTTCAATTTTTTTTCACCTAGCAATTCATTTTGACTCAGGCATTTCTAAGATCAAACATTTTTTATCAGGTCTACATGTGTGAAACCTTTAATCTTTAACCATAAAAACCTATATAGTCAGCTCGTAGAAATTATAATAATAATGACCTGGTTCATTCAAAACTAGAATAGTGACTTTGGTTGCATTGTTGTTTCTTTCTCGTTTTATAATTATCTTTAGTAATTATCTGTTATATAACTTATTATAGTCTCGTCTATACTATAGTTTCGTCTATACTATTCATTCATAATAATTTTATCTTAGATATTTTGTTGCGTTGGACAAAGAACTCCAGTCAACCTTGGTTTCAGATGAGGAAGTCAAACAATCACTTCACAATCAATCAGTATCAATAATTGACCAATTGAAACGTGCTGGATTTGGTTTTTTTCTATATGGTGCTTGGGCATGGGAAAGTTCTAGAAGGAACATTTTACCTGCCAGTTTAGTTGCATTCGTTAAAGCCTACCACCCAGGCTTCATGGCATCTCATGATTGTATAACCTGTTTCCAGGGTTCTACTAGTTGCTCACATGAATGTTGCTTACACAGAGCTCGAGATTTTGCTGACAGAGTTGGCTTGCTTGTTATAAAAAAATTTTACCATTGATTTTGACAAAAACAACATTAGAACAAAAAGACTGTGTTTTATGAAATCCAGTCCTCCAATTTCTATGATGAACTTTTAATAGCTCAGAAAATTATCAATTCAGTGCCAATTTTCTTAGTTTTTCTTAATATTTCAGCTAAAGAGAAAGAAAAAACAACAAACGATGCAAATCAAGATAAAGACAAGCCTACAGATGGACCAAATATACAGGTTTATATTATAATTGTTATTATCATATACCCGTAGGCAAAAACAGCCATTGAATAATTCCTGATATACCACGGTAGAATTTATTTTTCAAATTTTGCTTTCGAAGTTTGATTTTTTGCCACTTTTATTCTGTTGTTTAAAGGGAATCAATAAAATAGTTCTATTTTGAATTTCGTTAAAGGGATAATCAGATGGTTTTTGATATTTGGCCTAGAGATACCTTCTATAGTCCTGAGAAAAACCTCCAGATTTTTTGACCCGATTATTTTCCAAAGCTGAGATATTTGATTTTAAAGTTTTTAGCTTTTGCTTGAAAACAATAGAAATACAACGTAAAGACTGTGTAAAGACTCATTTTTAGAAAATTCAAGATCAAATACGGTTAGTGTAAAACGCAGGTCACAGGTCACATGTCACAGGTCACAGGTCAACAAAGTGCAGACCGGAAAAAAAAATGATCATAACATATACATAACATAACATCAATACATAGCGCATTAAATTACAAAAAAGTAATACATGCTATTTAGATATTATAAAATGACAATTGAATAGAATAACAACCTATTTGTTGTTTTGTTCATGGGCCTGATCTATTCCGATGCTTGAAAACGGTCCGTTACTACATTTGATGGTGAAGTATCCCTTTTCGAATTTGCTTCGCGTCGAGGTGTCAAGTTTTTCCAAATCCAGGGATCCCACGCCTGAATGTCTTAATTTTAGGACAAATTTTAGGAGGATTTTGGTCAGATTTTAGGAGAATTTTAGGAGAATTTTCAATTTTTTAGGAGGATTTTAGGAAAGTATTAAGAAATAAATTTCTAAAATCGACCTGAAGTCAGCAATCAGAAAAATGTTCTACCGAAGAAAAAAATTACCCACAGGAAGACTGAAATAATGTATCAAAAATAAAATTACTTTATGTATTTATGTATTGGTAAACTATAATTCGTTCTAAAAGAAATTCTTTCATTATGGCTAAATCACCAGTCATACTTACTGCTAACTTAGAAGATCAAAAATATTAACAAAAGGCATCTTGAATCAGAAAAACTGGGGACAAATTTGAAATGTAATCTGAGCAACATAGACTGATAAAAAATAGACGACAGGTTTGGAGACCAATGTGTCCTAAGACACAAACAAAATAAAACTAGTAATAATAGTTGAGCCTCAAAAACAAACTAAAGCATACTATCAACTTATTAATATAAATAATCAGGCCCATTTACTGCTAACTTAGATTTTCAAAAATCTTAACAAAAGGCAACTTGAATTAGAAAAACTGGGGACAAATTTGAGATGCAGGCTTAGCAATATTGACTGATTTTATTCAAAGCAACAAAAGAAAGGATATTGATATTGAAAATGGTTATTTTGCAAAATGCAAAGTTCTCTTTTTTAATTTTTAATTTGTTCTCGAAAGCATTTTATTCTGAGTGCATTTCAAGCAATCTAGAGCTCAAAATTTCAAAATTCACTAAACTTCAGCCCCCCCCCCAATATGAAATTGCTTCCTACGGCACTGCAAAAAACTCATCTTGAGATCTTCCAAAAATTGAATAGATAAAAAAATAGACGATGATGGCAGATGAAAGGAAATGGCAAGACAGATTATTTAGAACATTTTGTAATGAGAAGTTAAATATGGTTGTCAGCGTTCATAGTTTCTTTTCATTTTTTGCTTAAACGAAACAAAAGAATAGTAGATTAACAGGGAAAGGCATTGTATTGTAATAAAGCTTATTCTCAAGTAAAAAATTCACAGATGAGGGCGCAAACCACCAAACCTTGCTCTTAAAACATTTGAGCCCTCTTTGTTGAATAAGTCTGCACTCCTTCAATAAGCATAGGCTTTTGTTTCAAATATTTCAGTGCAAAGATACATTCTAAACATGTTGTTTCAAGGTCACGTAGCTCGCTCGCAGTTTATTTTGACTTTACTGAGGAAAAAATCTTAGTTTCTTGTCTGATTATACAAATATACAAACATAATCAGCTACCATGCTTGATAAATTTTTCAGATTTTAGGAATTTAGGAGAATATATTGAATTTTAGGAGGATTTTAGGAGTTTTGACTTATTTTAGGAATTTTAGGAATTTTAGGAGGAGTGGGATCCCTGCAAATCATTGATGAAGACTGGAAGCCAACGGGCATAATGCGTATGATCCATTGACATATACGTTTCCAACTGTTTAGGAATGAAGTGAAGTCCGCATCGCGTAGGCTAATCGAATAACAGAACTTGTATATCGATCAGGCCAAACCCTAAACGAGCGTTAGCTTTTTCTGACAAGCAAGATGCTTTCCGACTTTCAAAATCAGAAGTTGTAGTTAGCTGATCTAATTTCTTTCTTGCAAGTCTCATCCAATCAGGCAGCAGGTGATATTTGATGTGCGTACCGCGTTCTTTTCACTTTAGATCCGGATAGGAAACTTTCGATACGACCCGGTGCGGACACGTTTGTCTTTTTCAGTGCTTCAATCAAGTTGCCTATTGCACCCATGTAGATCATTTCGATGTGCAGAGGATCCATCATCCAGATGACATCATTGTATCTGTCGTTGTACATTCAGTGCACCTGCTTCCCCAATGCGTTAACTGGTTGATCCGCCGTGATGATAACCTTTTGACCGGGCCAGAGAGTAAGTTTGGACAATTTCGATGCAATGACGAACCATATGGCTGTCAAGTTGATTGATTTGTCTATTCGTGTATTCGAACGCTGGTCGTGTGGCTGTGCTTGTTGTCTCATGAAAATATGTTGATTTCGGATGTTGTCGATGGCAGAACACTTATCAGATGAATAATATTGATTTATCAGTCATAATTGAAGTTATAATGGTAAAAGTAATATCAATATCAAAGTCGCCTATTTTAGATTCAAGATAGCTTAGATGAAAGCAGTTCTCAAGTTAAATTGTTGGGCTACCGAAACGTTTGTATAATTATATGAGATATACAAAGCAAAGCGTGATTTAACGAACAACCAGACGCTGCTTTTACATACGCAAATTAATTCACAAATTATCATTTAACAAACACTAAGGCAGCCCAGAATCTGATACAATTTACCCTCGATAAGATTCTGCTCTCTAATTTTCGTTTTTTTTGTTTTGATTGTTAAGGCCATTTAAGCACTTTAAATAATATTTCGCATCAGCTGGAATCATGTCTCCTGAGCTGAATTTCACCATTAATTCGTGATCACTTAGCTCTTGCACCATACGGGGAACTTTATCATGTTTGCTTATCGTTTGTTCGCTTCAGAACTTTCTCTCTTACGTTCCCTCTGTTTATTGTAGAGACTATTGCATGACTTATGTATGACTGCTTCTTTTGAGATAAATTCTTTCGATATTACGAGGCGAACTATTGTTCTCTTCGAACTCTTTCAAATTAAGCGATAAAGTAAAAGAAATCTTTGAATGTATAAATAGCTATATAGGAACGCAAATCAAAAACATTCAAACTACTGTTCTTTTAAGGGTGGGCCCTTAATCCTTATTATGTTTAGCATTAAAAAGTTACTCCTAACGTTATTTGGCTTGCAGTGCTCAACCCTCTTATAAAAACAAGTCAATGCGGATCAAAACTAGCACTCGTTATTGCTAAACATCAAAATCTGTTGAAAATCTACTGACTAAGTAAATTGGAGTTTACTGGTGCCTAAACAGCAAAAAACATACCTCTCATTACTGGGTTAACACTTCTTCCTTTTGAACTTTTTGACAAATTACACAAAGCTTCCAATCAATAGCGCTCCGCAACGCATACGTCATGATTATTACTTTTAACTTATTTTTGACATTTGTACGAGATGCAATTCCACAATTCAATGCGGCTCAATTAAAGATACGCGCAAGTTGTTATATATCTTTTGTCAAATGATAAAATTAACATGCAAAAGAGATTAACGCAAAGGTTGATGGGATTAGAACTCGTACAAACACATCGATAGTAATGATTATATCAAAAATAAAATCTATTTTTTAGATTCAGCGCGGTGTGCTATTTCAGGATCATCCAAATTGACTTCTGGTTTCACTAGCTCAAATTGGCTCATTTTGATATCTTATACCTTCTACATTATTTTCAACTATTTCAAAAAGCTATAAATGAATAGCAGAAATAAAAGTTAACGCCAAAGAATTTATACGTAGCTGCTAGCAAGATTACATTCTAATACTATAATACTTCACGTGTGCAAATTGGTTCCTTCCAAACAACAGCAAACACTTTTTAAGGCAATGCAATGTCTTTTAATTTGTTCTGTTCTACATCAAAGCAATGTTTTTCTAACATTTTAGCAACAAAGCAAGTTAAAGATGCATTTAAAAGCATCCTCTTTCGTCTTTACACGTCTATTAGTTTTCTACCCTAAATTTTTGCGATTTTAACCATGTTACAAAACACACTCAATAACTTTTATTGACATTATTTTCGTGACAAACTGTGAGCAAAAAAGTTGTTTAGGACGAAATTTACTTTCCAACGGTATATAATACTTGGTCGTTTGTAACTATAATTTTTTTGAAAATTTTTAATGACGTCACAAGTCAACTTCAGAGGCTTCTAACTTTTATTGGCTTCATTTTCAGCAAAAACTGTAAGCAGAAATGTTGTTCAGAATTGAATTTCCTTTCCAATGGTATATAATACTTGATGGTTTGGATACCTTCAAAAAATTTTCATGGCGTCAGCAAAAAAGTGCTGACGTCAGCAGTCACGTGGTTTTCAGACGTGTCTCTGTCAATTTTCTTGTTCAGAATACAATCGCACATGTCTGTGCCAAGTTTCATGCTTTTTTCACAAACTGAAGTATTGTTATGATATTTTGGTCCAATAGACTAAACTAATTTTGACATAGTGACACTTACTAACAACAATAATGACAAAATCATAAAATATGATGCCTAGCAAGACAAAAGCACGAAAAATATTTATTATACAAAATGTGATGTGGATGGTGTGAATGGATATAAAATGGCACCAAACAAAAGCTTGTGAGGTCCCTAAGAGAGTGGTTTTAGAAGGATGAAACTAATTAATTATTCAATTGTCATTTTAATGACTTAATGACAATTTTTGACAAAAATATTGACAGAATTACAAAATATCATGTCTTACAAGAGAAAAACACCAAAAATATTCAGCATGCCGAATGTGATGATAACAATATGGCTGGATATAAAATTACACCAATCAGAAGCTCGTGAGTTCTCTGAGAAGTTAGTTTTAGAGCGATTTGTTTTATTATATGTAACCATCATATAACATTACAAACATTACAATATGTAATATACCTGTTATACGTATAATATGGTTTCACAATAAATTGAAGTTGAGATAAGAATTTTTTGATACTCAAAGTTTCACGCAACTTTTCGTCACGATCTTCAGTCAAAAATTCTATACAAAAATTCGTTTCAAGTTTACAAAAATATACTGTACACTGTAAAGTCTTCGTCAAAGTAATTGACGTCATTTCAGTCTTTGGTGTCGTGGAGTTTGAGGGTGAACTTATTCACATGCCGACATTTCGAGATCAGTTCATTCCTTGAATTTAACAGTTTCTCGGGTTGGTCGAATGTGGCAATTTCTAATTTTTCGCTAAGGCAGAGTGAACATTTCAGCGAAGCACGATTGAACGGTGGACATTTACGGACTGTCTTCCAAGTAATCAAATATTTTCTGGTCTGCGTTATACACGGTGCAAACTCCCTTTAACAATTTAATGACTTAAGTCATTAAGAAAAAACAATTAAAAAGAAAAACATTCGAATGTTCGATTTGTGTGAGCGTTTTAGGTGAATCTCTCTACAAAATAAGAGAACTTATATTTTGTTTTTGTCTCTGGACATATAATAAAACATATATTCAATAGCTTTACGTTGGTTATTGGATTTATTAACCCTCGGTGATGTATATTCAACTCGGCTTCGCCTCTTTACCTGTTGAATATCTGCTTATTATTATATGGCTTATGTCAAAAATATGAGGGTAAGTATTCCTTTACGAAATTTTGAAACAGAAGATTTAATGAGAAATGACAAAGAAATGAAAAGTACTTGGGTTATGATTTTAAGAATTAGAATCTTATCATATAATGTCATAATAATAATTTAAAGAATTTTCCATGATGAAGTTGTTTAACTATTCTTTTCGTTTCTTAGAATGTATCTAACTCAAGGAAGCGAAAGCAAGGTAAAGCTATGTTACAATGTTTTCTTACATAGTCTTTCTTTTCTACTTTTCTCTCCTTTTTCTTTTATTGTGAGCTATTATTGTTTTTCGCCTCATTGAAATTCAAATGAAATTTGAATGAAAAAAGAAAGACAAACATTAAATTCTAAATTTTTTACATTAGTGCATCTTTGAAAAGCAAAATTGTTCACGACATGATGCAACAAATAGAAAAATGATGCTTTCTTTGAGGGTCACCAATTAAGGGGAAAATAGCAATACAATTAGTAATCAGAAATCATATAACTTATGTTTTGAAGAACATCTTGCCAAAAAGCTCAATTACGATGGCCCAGAAGGCTCATTATTGCTGCGCGCGAGAACATGACTGTGCGCGAGAAATATGCTGTGCGAGCGAGTAATATGTTGTGCGAGCGAGAAATATGTTGTGCGAGCGAGAAATATGCTGTGCGAGCGAGAAATATGTTGTGCGAGCGAGAAATATGTTGTGCGAGCGAGAAATATGTTGTGCCAGCGAGAAATATGTTGTGCGAGCGAGAAATATGCTGTGCGAGCGAGAAATATGTTGTGAGAGCGAGAAATATGTTGTGCGAGCGAGAAATATGTTGTGAGAGCGAGAAATATGTTGTGCGTGCGAAATGTATGTTGTGCGCGCGAGAAGATGTTATCGTGCGCGAGAAAATATAGTCTAGTGCGAAAGCAAAGGAGACATATATGTGACCTCCCAAGCGATTTGGAGTACATTAAAAATAAGACCGGTCTTGGTGCGGACAGATCGATAAAATGTGCGGCAAAAAAGCGGCGAAACGATTTACCGTGCGGTAAAATGATAGCTTTGTATCAGCCAGAAATCATTCAAAAATCTTTTCTAAAAATCCATTCAAACGCACTCGATCGGTCACTAAAGAGCACCATTTGAATAAGTGCAGTATTCAGTGCGGTCATGGTGCGGACATTTTGCCGTTCGAAATGTTTGCTGGCAAACGAGAAATCATAACAAACAGCATACATTTTACGGAATGGTTTTTTACATGACTGTTCGCCGATTTTATAACGTTCGGCAAAATAAACAAAATTGAATCAAGAATTCACATGTGAGCATCGAACATCGAACATGGCAAGTTCTTTTTGTGTGTCCAGAAACAAATTGTTGTTTTGCTTGCTTGAACTGGAGGCTGAAATTCTTACGGCAACTGAATGAAATATAAACAAACGGCGGGGACCGCACCATCGTCCGCTTTAGTTGGCGTTTTGTACGCACGGACCATACGGTACTGTGCGGTTTTCTGGCCGCTTTTTTAAACTTTTACATGCACAATTAACCAGTCGGAAAGCGGCACGAGCACGACCGCACCAAGACCGGTCTCGTTTTTAATGTACTCCAAATCGTTTGGAGGGTCACATATTAGCAAAGAAGATATAGTTTAACTTCCAAAAATAATGATTCCGGTCCTGAAATCGTGTCGCTGTTAATTTCATTTGGGTCCTCAAAATGTATACAATGATAGACAAAGTGGCGCAAAATGTTAAAAATTGTTGCGGTTTTGTGGTCATGCTGCTGGTTGCTGCGGTCCATGATTGATTGGCAAACTAAATATTCATCATTGGCTATATATTCATCATTCATATTCGCAAACTAAATATTCATCATTCATTCTGGTTGAAAACCTTTTCCCGAAGAATCTTGTTAAGCTGAAATCAGTCAAAAAACATGTGTTTTGAGGGCATGTATTCTACAGACTTGAATCATAAATTCCAGACTCGAATTACAGGAGGGAGGGCGGAAAGGGCGGAATTAATATAAGCAAACATCTACTTTGATTTCTGTGCTCGCGCGCACAGTATTTTTTTTCTCGCACACAATTTCCAACTTGTGCGCGCACAACATACTTCTCGCGCGCATCAATAATGAGCCTTCTGGGCCATCGTACTCAATATTTGAAATATTTGATTTTGGTGGAGAATTTATTTTCAAAAATACTCTCAGTTTTGAGAAATTTGCTTACAAAGCGATTCTGAATGAAACTGAATTTTCGAAATTGTTAGAATGGCACCCTAGGAGGGGCCCTATATGCATTGTTTATGTTCTTGTGCCTTAGATAAATCACAGAAGACGACGAAGGCAAAAAGAGCGAAAATTTCAAAGACAACAAAAAAGGTCAACAAGTCCAATAAAGAAGAAGCAAAGAAAAAAAACCTTGCACCTATAAACAAGAGTAAGTATCACTGCTGTATAAAATTTTCATTAAAGTCTGTTTCAAAATAATCTGCAGCCGAGGCAAGAAAGACCTGTAACTTTTGATAGAATTCGAATTGAATTGCGATTTTGTGCTCGTAGAAAAGATATTCTTGAGTGGAATATTATTCAACAAAAAGATTTTTTTTAATTGAAAAAATAAAAAGGAAAAAAAAGGAGAAAAAGATCAACTTCTTGTAGAATTGTAGTATAACTACCATTTTCATAGGAGTGGTTCTTCAATCTTAGATCATCGTCACTGTGAAAAAACTTTTCGAAAATATTCAATCCATCAAAAGATATCAAACAAAGTTTATTATTGATTGATTGTCAAAAGGCTGTTTTATTACGATGTTTTTTACTACTTTATACAATTTATAGGATCAACCAGTAATAGAATTGAACTCAATTCTCAAATTTCCCCTCCCTCTGATTACACTAATTACTTTTATCTTGACTCATCTTTCTCTGTTTAAAGCAAGAGGACCCATCCACCACGCAAGTGCCTTCCTTGTGAGTTTGATTAACCAAACAACTCAGCAGCAACAACATTCTTTATTTGACGTCAACGTGATCGGACGTCAAATTTTTCACAAAAAACACAAAAGTTTACCAAAAATCTGGTATTTTTACTAAAAAATTAAGCTCCCACAAACACTACCATCATCTTCCGCCACCAAAATCACCAACAATGGATGAGGATCCACCCAGTGATATATCATCCATTGACATAACATCAACAGAGACTCCACCAAAGTGTACAACTGCAAATTGCTTCGTTCCAGACGAAGCAAACACCCTTAAATGCTCCATGGTAAAATGTTCTCGTTTAGTTCATTTCAAATGCTCTAAACTACCAGCATACCAAGTCCAAATACACTTAAACAATCAAACCCTGAAACGCAACAAAGCAACCTTCATCTGCTCAAACTGTGTAGACATCTCAAAAAATATAGAATCGTTATGTATGGAGAGCGACCAAGAAAATTTGAAAAATATCATACACGAGCGTGATCAATCGATCAAAGAATACCAAAAGAAAGTGAAAACTCTTAAAACAAAGAATAAGAGCCTAGAAAACGATTCGTACACTGTAGATGACTTCGAAAAAAAAATTAAAGAACAAATCGACAACCTAGGAGAAAGTATCAAAACTGCGATCCTTCAAGAAATCCAGTCATCACTAACGAAAGTAGAGGATAAAGTGACTGAAGTCAAAACCTATGCTAGTGCTACCAAAGCCTCCACTCCGAATGGCTTAAAAACAATCGTTAAAGAAGCTAGGTATGAAGAAATGAAAGAGAAGCATGATCATGATAATCGATCGAAAAACATCATCATTCATGGAGTAACTGAAAATACGCCTGAACAAACAGAAATCACTGACAGAGCCTTTGTTGATACCCTAATTGAAACGATCAAAATACCAAAACCAAACATGAGAGCCATCTCAAGAATCGGTAGTCAAGCCAACGATAAAAAACGACCAATTAAAATTGTGCTTGGTACAGAAAAAGAAAAGATGACAGTTCTGTGCAACCTATCCGCACTGAAAGATAACGAGGAATATAAAGGAATCAGCATAACGGAAGACCTAACACCAACAGAAAGGTCTGTCCTTAAAGAATGGACGGAAAAAGCAAAACATCTCAACTCCGAATCATCTGCAGTAGTACATAGAGTCCGAGGTGATTCAAAAAACGGATACTACATCAAGAAGTTTCCAAAAAGCCAACGTCAGTAATATCTGTTACTGCAAACAAACAATTAGATAAAAACAAAGAAACAACAAAAATAGACGATACATTACCCGAACACAAAACATCACCAACAACTGATAACATACCACAAACCAATGACAAAGCAAGCACAAACTTTGACATCACATTGATTCACCAACAAGACGGACATGAACAACAAGACGGATATGAACAACAAGAAGGACATGAACAACGAGACGGACAGGAACAGCGAGTCGGACAGGAGCAGCAAGAAGACAACATGCACAAGTATGATGTAGATTCTCCAATGCTTAATAGAGAGCTTGAACTTGAAAAACTTAAAGATCTTCGTAAGCAAAACTGTAAGAAAATACTTATTGGTCAACTAAATCTCAACTCAATAAGGAATAAAATTGAAAATTTATCAGCTATAGTATCAGGAAATCTAGATATACTTTTGGTTTCTGAAACCAAATTGAACGATAATTTCACAACTAATCAGTTTGAAATAGAAGGTTTTGAGGAACCGCATCGTTTGGATAGACCTAAAAACGATGGAGGTGGTGGACTTTTGCTTTATGTAAGAATTGGATTACCATCTAAGTTAATAAGATCTGAAAATACGTATGAAGGCATGTTTGTTAAGGTAACAATTAATAAACAAAAATGGCTGATATGTTGTTCCTATAACCCACATTTAAATAACATCAACGAGCACCTAGAAAAGCTGCAAATTAGCATAGATGCGATAGATATCGATTATAACAACATTCTGGTTGTAGGAGACTTGAATTGCGAAATTGAGAATCAGCCTTTGGTTGATTTTTGTGAGGGGTTGAATCTCAAAGCTATGATTAACTCACCAACCTGTTTTAAAAATCCTGATAGGCCAACTTGCATTGACCATATGCTTACAAATAAGCCAAATCATTTTCAGAAAACTGCTTACACTATTACCACTGGAATATCGGACTTTCACAAGATGACTCTGATAATCCTAAATGAAAACTTTAAGAAATTGCCACCGAAAACAATCAGATACCGATCTTACAGGACATTCAACAGTGATACTTTTCGCATGAAACTAGATCTGATCATCAATAGTGATAACAGTGAATTTGAATCAAAAATAAAATGTATCATAGAAGAACTAGACAAACAAGCTACTTTTAAATATAAAACGGTTAGAGGTAATAATATGCCTTTAATAAATAGAGATATGAGAAAAGCCATCATGATAAGATCCAAACTTAAGAACCTGTACTATAAGAATAAAACACACGAAAACAAAACAAAATACAACAGACAAAAAATTTTTTGCTTATCGCTATTGAGGAGGACTAAGAAAGACTACTTTGCCAACCTTAAAGATTCCAACATAACTGATAACAAAAAGTTTTGGAAAACTGTACAACCATTGTTTTCAAATAAAGGTTCAAACAATAAGAGTTATACCTTAGTGGATAAAGAAAAGATCATAAATGACGAGAAACAGATAGCTCAAATATTCAATGACTATTATGGCCAAATAATATCAAAACTAGACTTGCCTGAGCCTCCCTATGTTGCATTTGACGAAACAAATAATCATACTGAAATTTGTATTCAGAAATATAGACAACACCCAAGTGTCACTGAAATCAAGAAAACTGAGTATCTAAATAAATTTTCTTTTATACCAACAACGAAAGAGGAAGTAGGGAAAATTATCAAGGACTTAGTCCAAGGAAAATCACAGCCAAGCTCAGATATTCCAGTGAAAATCATAAAGGATAATTGTGATATGTTTTCCGAGTTTTTGTGCTCAGAAATAAATGCGTCATTCGAGTCAAACTCTTTTCCAAAAGAATTGAAACTTGCTGATATAACACCTGTGTATAAGAGAAAAGGTTCAAAGAATGACAAGGGCAACTTCAGACCGGTGAGTATTCTCCCAGTTCTGTCAAAATTTTATGAAAAAGTCATACATACCAAAGTCTCAACCTACTTTAACAACATTTTGAGCAATAGACAATTTGGATATAGAAAAGGAATGAGTACACAAACTCCACTTTTAGTCATGACTGAAATTTGGAAGAAAGCTACAGATGAAAAGAAAAAGTTTGCAGCGCTACTCATTGACTTATCAAAATCTTTCGACTGCATCTCGCACGAACTATTGATTGCTAAACTTGAAGCATACGGATTTTCAAGGAGTGCCTTAGGTCTCATAGCAGCCTATCAGATAGAAAGCAAAGAACGAAAATTGGCGACCATTACAGTACCTGGCATAATGTTAAAGTAGGTGTTCCCCAAGGATCCATTCTAGGGCCGCTACTATTTAACATCTACATGAGAGATTTGTTCTACTTTCTTGAAAATAGAAATGTACTGAATTATGCAGACGATACAACACCTTTTGTGATAGCTGATTCTTGGGAACAGGTTAGTGAGGAGCTCTCGAATGGAGCTGCTATCATCTTTGAATGGATAACCCAAAATCAAATGAAAGGAAATGCAGACAAGTCTGAGTTGATAGCTAACAATACCAGCAAAGAAATCTTCATTACTATACAGAATGAACGCATCTTTAACAGCAACTCAGGCAAGATCCTAGGATTAACTTTTGACAACTGTCTGACTTTTGAGCCACACATTAACATGATTTATAAGAAAGCTAGCCAGAAAATCAGTGCACTTGCGAGGGTAGCACCGTACATAAATCAAAAGAAAAAACAAAGGCTCATGAATGCCTTCTTTCGAAGTCAATTCAATTATTGTTCGCTTGTCTGGATGTTTCATGTTCGCAGGCTAGATCAAAAAATAAATCACCTCCACGAAAGATGTTTGAGGATAGTGTCAGAAGCAGCCACCGACCCAAAATTTGCAAATATCTGTTCTGATTTGCCAGCTGGAAGGATTTCCACGAAATTAAGAACAGTTCCTCGTTTTCCAGGCGAGAAATTTTTACTTCAGAACAGTTATATTTTTCCAGCTAGGAGGTAAAAAAACTTTCAGAACAGATACGAAATTACCAGGCGATTGATTTTACGCGAGTTAACTGTTCTTATCTACCAGGGCTGACAAAATCTTATAAGAACAGATCGCTAAATTCCAGCTTGACATTGAAGGACTTTTAAGAACAGAAACTTAATTTCCAGCTAACAGTTCGAACAGATCCACAATTTCCAGATGTTTTGTAGAACAGATGGAGAATTTTCAGCTGCCACTCCAGGCAACCACATTCAGGACTTTTTTAAATTCCCTCAGAACAGATAGGAAATTCTAGACACGTTATTTATAAATATAAGATATCAGACTATTTTTTCATAAGAACAGATCATATTTTTCCAGCTGGTACCAATCTTCAGTAGAACAGATCATATTTTTCCAGCTGGTCCCAATCTTCAGTAGAACAGACCATATTTTTCCAGCTGGTCCCAATCTTCAGTAGAACAGACCACTTTTTTCCAGCAGACTTTTTTCTTTAGTTCGGTAAGAACAGACCGCCATATCCAGGTGGAACGTGCCTTCAGAACAGATATTTTGAAGTCCTCCTTCGGTGGATGCTTTCGTAGTGTATTCTGATCATACATCTACTTTTGAGCAGCTTTTAGAGAAAGACGGTGCCATCAAATTCCACCATAAAAATCTTCAGTTGTTAGCAATAGAACTTTTCAAATGTAAAAATAACATATCAGATCTAACTAAAGAATTTTCAAACATGATGAAAATATCAAAGTAAATCGCAAAACGCCTTACTTCAGATCAAGAGAAATAAACTCTGTTTTTCACGGTTCAGAGTCACTTTCATTTTTAGGGCCAAAAGTTTGGGAATTAATTCCGGATGAGTATAGAGATATAGTTGATCTTAGTATTTTTAAGGAAAAGATTAAGCAATGTAGGCCTACATCATGCCCGTGTAGAAACTGCCGAACCTATATTGACGGTGTCGGCTTTTTGTAATCACCTTACAAATTGTAAAGTAGCGTTGACTTTTATTAGCCTTTGTTGCTACCTGTTCGTCAACTTGAAATAAACTATTACATACATACATACATACATACATACAACATCATCATTTGATTACCTTACAATACACCAAAGAAAAGCCTAAAGAATCAGTTTCTTCTAACTTCCATCATGGTAAGCTTGAACTCTTTTGTTTGATTTTGTTAAAGAAGTCTACTCAAAAACAGCGTGATAATTAAAGCTGTATTTTCAATAAAAACCTTGTTCTTTCACTTTTCATTTTATTTTGTTTTTCAGATCGTCCAGCATCACTCAGGCACGGATTTTTCACTTATATCCTTAGGGTCCTCAGGCTTTTAGAGGATATCCTCAGGATCCTCTCTTTTGCCTTGGATACGGCTTGATAAAACATCAATATTTTAATTTCCCAAGGATCCTTAGCTAACTCAGGATCCTCCTTTTTTATCTCTTCTTCTCAAAATATGAACCTTAGGATCCTCAGGATATTGCGAGGATATCCTCAGGATCCTCAAAAATTTATTTTACGTCAATTATTTTTCATTAAAGAAAGTGATCCTTAGGATCCTCAGGCTTTCCCAAGGATATCCTCAGGATCCCCAAAAAAGTTTTTGACGTCAATTATTTCCCAACTCAATATTTGGAAGTCGTGCTAATGTAACAAAACCTTCTAACGATATTCTTAATGTAGAATCATTTTTTCATTTTAAAAAGATATTATAAAAACGAGGATCAATCTAGATCTTTTTATTATAATTTGTGACATCTTCAAAAGCGTCCCGTATAGGACTCCGAAGAGACTTGAAATCATCAAAGGTTTGGTTGCTGAGCTTATCGAAGAATTCAACGGAGATTGCCAGTATTCGACGGTGAGCATAATAGTTGACATTTACCAAGATGAAAAACAATTGAATAACTCATTTCACATCAACGACATTGGGAGCATGGCAGAACATATGCATCGTTTTACAAATATAGATTCGTGCAAACATAATTCCTTGCACAGAGTTTTGTTGCCGACTTCACTATTTTGCTGTGATAAACTAATAAAGATCGAAGGAAGAAAATTTGCACACAAAAGGTCCGAGAAAATATAGACAACAAATGGCTAGATCATAAATGTAACGAGCAAGGATGTAAAAATCGTTTTGTTGTTATAGACGGCAACGAAAAACTGTTTCGATCCATTTGTTCTGCTGAAAAGAGTAGAATCATTGGATCAATAGGAAATGTTAACACATATGATGTCTGCATTAGAAATCCTGTTCGGGGAAATCAGCATGTGAATGCGTCGAAATTTTGCAAGTTTCATTCTGATGGAAAGTCAAATTCTACAAAAGAAATATTGGACTTGAGACCAATTACGAGAAGCTTTAGTAAGAAAATTCCTCCTACAGTCACTTCTGGCATGGGTTGTAAAGTAGATGAGAATGTGGATCGCTTCTACATCCGTACTGCAGGTATGTTTTACATTTTCCGATGAGAGTATCGATTGAGTTGTGCTACTTTTCCCGATCTTAAAAATCAGAAGCTCATTATTATTTCTATATTATGATAAATTGTTGCTTGTTAAAGTTAAAAATATGATTTTCACTGTATCTATACTTATTGTTTCTTCATTTCTTTACATTTTTGGGTCACATGGATCGCTATTATTTAATCACGTGTAATAATTATATAATATTTGTCACTCCAAGCTTGAATATCTTTTGGTCACGTTATAACAAATTGGTCACGTGTATACAACAAACTTACATATTTTTTTGACGTCAATTTTATCTTAGAAGTCATTCTATTGCGAGAAAAAAAATTAACGTTAATTTGTTATTTTCCTTGGTCATATGAGATTTGAAGAGTATCGAAAAAAGACAGACGGTACAAAATGGTATCTACTCACGAATCAATTAAAATCTTAAAGACTTTGCTGATTGGATCAAACTAAATTCAACGCTTCTTGGTGTTCCGGATACTTATATCGCGTGGCCTTTGCTGTCAGCTGTTTCGTATTGTGCACAACATTCAACCATTTCTGCTGGATTTCAAGTAGAACCAATTTTATTATATAGTTTGGTCGTCGGGAGATCAGGTATGTATTTTTTGAATGTTTCATCAATTTAATGTATCTAAGAAAAGCTTGAAAGTTATTCATATAAATCTAATCAGCGACTACATGAAACGAGACTTCCGTATATTTTGATTTTGTTTTTATTTCCATTTCATTTTTCAAATTATAATTATTCAGGCATCAATAAGACGGCATCACTCCGGAAAATTATCGATCAGCTGGATTTAGTTGAGAATCGCAATCACGAAAGCCACACGTTCGACAGCGGAACCATGGATGGGCTCATGAAAGGACTCCAGGATAATGATCTTACACTTCTTGGCGTATATGACGAGTTCAGTACTCTTGTAGATTCTCTCGATAAAGGATCGAATGGTAATTGTGACAAGGGCCAATATTTAACACTTTACAGTGCCGTGACATGGTCTAAGAAGACAAAAACTAATGGTAAGTTGATTAGAGATTATTGCTAGCGTCTCCTATGCTTAAGGCAAAGAAAAATTGTCTAAATTCATTCATATTTTTCATATCTTCAGGAACCATGACTTTGAAAGACCCACGCCACAGTATCATCTCATATACACAGCCGTTTTACACTATCAACTTTGCACGAAATAATCTTCAGGATGGATTCTTTCAGCGTTTTCTAATCACTGTTCCCCAAGAAGTTTTCATGATGTTGAAAGAAAAGGAAAACGCATTCAACGCAGACGGAGCCTCAAGTATCATTCTCTCCGATATATTGAAGAATATTTACAAAATCTGCGGTGAAGAAGTAATTAACATGACATTATCTGAAGCTGCAAAAGAATTATACACGAAGCTACACGATGGTGTTCAAACCTTTCGAAGAGACAACCCTTAAATGCGAATCACGGGTCAGTATAAAGTCAAAATCCATTGGTATGGTATTGAGAGTAAGTGCCACTATTTGCATGCTCAGAGAGTCGCTTAAAACTATCAATACTCCTGGAACTAAGATTGATACAATCGTCAACGAGAATGATTTTAAAATGGCTCCTTACATTGTTGAATATTTAAACAATATTGGTTTTATACTAACAAACGAACCCGAAATTTCTGTCGACGAGCCGTCTGGTTCTTCTCTAAAACAACTAGTACCAAATGGTGATAACATGAATATGGACTTCCTTGTTCAACACAACAAGACTGTCAAACGAATTTGCAAAAAGGAACGTACTCCCTTATCAATGATTACGAGAGACAATATTTATCCTATAATAAACAATGAAAAGGTGCAGATGTAGCTGATCGATTCGTGAATGGACTTTTTAAAGTTGGGCTTGGTACTATTATCGGTGATAAACAAAAAGTATTCAAGCGATTCCACCCTGATAAAGAATGTCCTGACAAAGAAAATGTAAAGTCTAAATGGCAAAAACTTAACTTGTTTTAAATAGATAACATTATTTTTGATTTTTGAATTTTTGAATTTTCAAATTTTGAAACTATCTTGATCCTTTTTTAAGGTTTGGTTTGCTATAGTTTTTCGTCGGTTTTGACAGACAGTTTATTATTATTAACTTTCTTGACTTCAAGTACTCCACGTCTTTTTTAGCGAAGTTTATGGGTATTTTTTGAATTAGGACTTTGTTGAATAATAATGTATTTTTATGGATTACAATTTAATGAATTTGGTTTGTAATTTGAATTATCTTTAGTTAACTAACTGAAGTTTTATTGCATGAAGGCTAATTCTATCTTTTTTAATTAGCCTTTTTAAATGATGTTCATCATGACAATAACCCTATAATACAATTTTGACATTTCAGTCTCTCATTTTGTATCAGGAAAAGGGTCTTTCTTTTGGTAACCTTTACTTACTAAAAATCTTTTACAACATTTTAACCTTTTGATTTTAACATGAAAATTCCTAATGTACGCATTATTCCATCTTAGGAAGATTTACGATATTTTGAGAGGAAAAAAAGAAAAAAAGTGAGGATCCTCAGGATATCCTCGCAAAATCCTGACGAACCCTAAGGGCGGTATCCACTTGCGCGCGCTGCGATCGCATATTTTGGCTTCAATTCTTTTTGCTTGCAAAAGAGATTACGTCATAAATATGTAGCGCGCGCTCAAAAAAAAGTTGAACACATTTCAACTTTTTTCAACCGTTGCGTCAGATCGCGCCAATGGAGTTGCTTCATTTTTCTTTTGACCAATAGCGTGGAAGCTTTACTCGAAAAAGTGCGATCAAAGCGCGCGCAAGTGGAGATCGGCCTTAAGGATCCTAACGTTCATATTTTGAGGGAAAAATAAAAAATTGAGGATCCTGAGGATATCCTCGCAAAATCCTGAGGACCCTAAGGATCCTAAGATTCATATTTTGAGAAAAAAAAAATCAAAACGAGGATCCTCAGGATATCCTCGCAAAAGCCTGAGGACCCTAAGGATCCTAAGGTTCATATTTTGAGAAAAAAAAAGTGAGGATCCTCAGGATATCCTCGCAAAAGCCTGAGGACCCTAAGGATCCTAAGGTTCATATTTTGAGAAAAAAGAAATAAAAACGAGGATTCTCAGGATATCCTCGCAAATGCCTGAGGACCCTAAGGATCCTAAGGTTCATATTTTGAGAAAAAAAGAATAAAAAGTGAGGATCCTCAGGTTATCCTCGCAAAAGCCTGAGGACCCTAAGGATCCTAAGGTTCATATTTTGAGAAAAAGAAATCAAAACGAGGACCCTCAGGTTATCCTCGCAAAAGCCTGAGGACCCTAAGGATCCTAAGGTTCATATTTTGAGAAAAAGAAATCAAAACGAGGATCCTCAGGATATCCTCGCAAAAGCCTGAGGACCCTAAGGATCCTAAGGTTCATATTTTGAGAAAAAAAGAGAGGATCCTCAGGATATCCTCGCAAAAGCCTGAGGACCCTAAGGATCCTAAGGTTCATATTTTGAGAAAAAAAGAAAAAAAAGTGAGGATCCTCAGGATATCC